>NC_092212.1:60139752-60150950 GCF_043381705.1 Parasteatoda tepidariorum | reverse complement strand
CGAATTCGTGTAACTATATTTTTATGAATATTTTTATTAAGCGTTTGTGCAAAACTATATTTTAACATAGATATATCAGCAGCGGTATCCATAAGAGCACTTGTATTTACTTCTTCTATGATAATATTCTTCGTTGTACTATTACTGGAACTGGGTGAAAACGAAACTGCATTGACTAATGGGAAAGACGCTATCTTTGGACATTCCTTTGTACCATGTCCTTCTGTTTTGCAGGCAGTACAAAACTTTGGACGTTTTGGATTTACACAATCACGGGCAAAATGGCCGGTATCATAACAATTGTAGCAAACAGTTTGATTATTAGTTGTACTTCGACTTGGCTCTGTTTGTTTGCCCTTGGCGATATTTTCTTCTTTCAAAAACTTATTGTTACTATATTTATTATTATACTGAATATGATTCTTAAAAACATCTTTGAGTTCAATAAATTCATCTACCTTTTCAGCTAATGTATAAGGTGAAATTATATGGGTCCACTGATCCAAGTAACGTTCTCGTATATCTGGCGGCACCCGAGCTTTCATTCGATCTGTGATGATCAGGTCTTTTAAACTCTCAAAACTACTTATTTTAAGTCCTGCAGTCCACCCATTAAAATACGTTTCAAGCTCGTGGTAATATTCTTTCCATGACTTTCCATCAGTATTCTCATGAGAATAAAAAAGTTGTCTAAATTTTTCAGGACTTAGTCTGTAGCACTTAAGCAAAAGAGATTTAACATAGTCATAATTTTCTGACTGCTCTTCTGGTTCTCTCATTATCATTTGGACAATTTCACTTGGTAACTGGTTAATTAAATGGTGTATTGAATGGTGACTGGTACACGTTAAATCTGACGGGGTCACAAAGTCTCCAAGTTCCCATAACAAATCAATACCTACCAGGTCTAAATTACGATCTGTAGATGAATGAATGAGGCATGATTGAGTCCTTCCTGTAAAACGGGCTATGACGTGTGTGTGGCTTAAGTCGTATTCTTGGTGATAGGTGACGCCAGTGAAAAACAAGATTGGATTCCCATAGCAGGCTTGCTGATTTTGGCAAAGGGCATTACTAACAACAACAGACCGGTGCAATCTTGTCCCTTCGTAATTAACCCTTTGACTTAGATGGGTCATCAGGGTGTGTAGCGTTTTTAAAAAGTGCTTAACACCAGGTTGCCTAAGGAAGTCATTTTGACTGCTTTTAATTTCAATTAGAAAAACAATGATGTACATAATGACAGAGTTGCCAACTTGCTCCGAACAGCAAATATATATTTTATAGTGGTATTTTATCAATTGTGATTCTTGGTTTAATAAATTCAATTAAGTAGATTTTTATCCACCACTATTTCTAAATAATTCGTAGGCTTATATAATTTACTACTTTATAGTAGTTATGTTATGCTATATCTTTTAAAAAGCAAGCAAAAATAGTCAAATGTTTACAAAATTTACTTTGTAGTTATTTACCGTTTTTTTTTAATTTTTCTGGTATGTCCGGAGCAGTTGCCATCTCTGTAATGACACAATTTCTTAGAATTTTGTGACTTTTTGTACAATAATAATTTTTTTACTGTCATTATTTACTAATAACTTGTTATGTAACTATATAAATAATATTAAAAATGTTACAAATTAATTATTTAAAAGAAAATTATTTACGCATTCACAATCCAGTCATTTTGACTGCTTTTGGGCAATGTAGGTATATAACTAATTTTCCGTCTTTCTAGTGTTAAAGATGTTTATTTTCGTTTTTTAAAATCCCGTAAAGGTGCTTTTTTCATTGGGTGTTTTTAAAAAATACTTAATTTTCCCTTTTTCAAAATGAGATTTTTCCTTTACTATGTTGATTTTCGCTTCTAATTATGCAAAAAGACAGAGTTCACATTGTTCTATTCAACGTTTTCACAATTAATTCAACCCCAATCTATTTCGGCGCATTGTCAGTCCGTAGCGTATGAAAACTCCATTCCTTGTACATGATTCAAAATTTCATGATTTTTGACAATTGTCAAAAACAATGCCAAAAGTTTTTTTTTGACATGACGGTTAAAACCGTAAATTGTCAAAAACTTTCCAACCCTGCCTAATTATGGTATTCTTTAAAGTGCTTAATTTTTGTTGAATAATTAGGCTACGCACCCTGTTTTACGATTGCTTTTGAGATAATTTACTATGAAAAATATCCCTCAGAGTTTTTTTTAATAATAATAAAATGACTAGTGAATATAAAAATAACGATTTCTAATATCATAGGTCCATCAAGCCGCCCTCCTGAGCAAATTGGTGAAGTCGTCCGGCCTAGTTCTGCATCTGCCAGCACTTCTGGACAAATTCGAAAAAAAGAAAAAGTAGTTGAAGCTCAAAAGCGTCCTGAAAATATCTACGCCTCTACTTCATCTGGAACAGCCTCAGCCCGTTATATACCCGAAAAAGAGGAAAATGCTCAAGATCCCAGTATCACTTCGAGTGCAATTGTTAAATCAGTTACTCCCAGAGAAAGAACCGAAGTGACGAAAGAAAGGTCGAAAAACATACCAGATGTAGAATCTCTAGCTTCTGAGTTCGATGATAAAGTTGATATCGGAACAGATGTTTCAAACCGGATGGTTATTACAGATGGACTCCCAGTCAAGCAAAAACCAGGAACACTTGGGAGACCCATCAGACTGGTATGTAATTTATTTCCTCTTAAATTACTGCCGGATAATGATGTGTATCATTATGATGTCAAAATTGTTGAATGCAGACGTGATAGATCTTCAGAGTTAAGTATGTTAACTCCAGCTAAGGGTGTACAGAGGTATCGATGTCTGACTACTAAAGTCAACCGTAAAGTAATTGCTAAAATGCTAGAAAAAGACAAGAATTTCTACAAAACTTACGCTGTATACGATGGCGAAAGCAACATGTATACGCCGTCTCCTTTGGCATTAAAATTTCCGTACACAAAAGAAGTTTCAATTGATGATGAATATAAGAAAGAGGCGAAGAAGGGAGCCGCCTCTGAGGAAGAAAGTCCGAGATCGAATAGAGATGTTTTTAAAATACAAATAAAACCAGTTGAAAAGAAAAACGCTCATGGGCAGAAATCAAAAAATTGTGCCATAAGTCTATCAGTTTTGCATGAGCTTTTCCGAAATAGAAAGCTTAACATTGAAGACATCCAAGCAGCAGTGATGGCTTTAGAGACAATATTTCGACATTCACCTGCCTTGAGGTACATACCAATAGGACGTAATTTCTTCCATAAAGATATCAATAATATATGCCCTCTATCTGGTGGTATAGAAATCTGGTTTGGATACCATCAAAGTCTTCGTTTGGGACAATGGAAAATCATGACCAATTTAAATACCAGCGCCACAACGTTCTTTAGTAAACAGCCGCTAATTGAGTTCATGGCGAAGTCCCTTGGAGTTTCAACAGAAGAATTATCTCGTAGGCCTACAATTGGAAATCATGAACTCCAAAAATTGCGAAGTGAAGTGAAAAATTTGAAAATCGAAACATACCACATACCGAATGTTGTTAAAGTGACCCATTGTATAATTGACGTTTCTCACAAAAACGCTCGAGACATAACATTTGAAGATGTAGCTAAAGACGGGACAAAAAGAATTCTTTCAATTGATCAATACTTTTTGGAACGCTACAATAAGAAACTGGACTTTCCCTTCTTACCATGTGTACAAGTGAAACCAAAAAATAAGAATAGATATTTACCGATTGAAGTTTGTTACATTCCGGAAGGGCAGCACTGCAGAAAGGAGCTGAGCGATAATGATAAGCGGGAAATGATTAAATTTACTGCTGATAATCCCGAAAATAGGTTTCGCAAAATAGTTAACATCAGAAATAAGTGGGCCAATTACGATGGAGATGAATATTTAAAAAATTTCGGCATTGGCGTAGAACGAGATCCTGTGCGTTTGTCTGGGCGCACTATGCAAGCTCCAAACCTAAATTATGGAAATAGAAAAATTCAACCCAGAGATGGATCATGGAACATTAGAGATTTGCAGTTTTATAGACCCTCCAATATTAAATCTTGGATTTTGCTTAATCTTGCTGAGCGGCATTGCAGATTTAATGATTTGAAAAACTTTTCCGATCAGTTGCAAAGAATTGGTGGAGCAGCCGGTTTAAATCTTGGACAACCTTCTGATATTAAAAGCATCGATGGTTTTAGATATGATAATCTTCTCAGAACACTTACTGATGCACGAAAAAAGCAAATTCAGCTGGTTGTGGTTGTGATACCTTTTAAAGACAAAACGATATACAGAAATGTCAAGCAAATAGCCGAAGTTGAACTCGGTCTTCAGACGCAGTGCATCGACCATAACAATGCGAGAAAATGCAATCCTTCTCTTTTAGGCAATTTATGTCTAAAAATCAATGCTAAAACTGGTGGAATTAACCACGTTTTAACGCAAGGAGAAATTCCAAAGATAATGGCTCAGCCTGTTATGATAATAGGAGCTGATGTATCCCACGCAGGAGTGACAGACAAAAGTGGAATATCAGTAGCAGCTGTTGCAGGGAGTCTAGATATGATACTGTCGCGTTTTGCTGTTACATGCAAGCTGCAGAAGAACGTTAATGCTAAGAAGAAATCGGTCGAGACAATCATCAATTTAAAAGACATGGTCAAGTCTTTATTAATTACTTTTCATGACAAAACTCTAGGTAAGTGGCCGGAAAAGATAATCTTTTATAGAGATGGAGTGAGCGATGGTCATTTTTCAGAAGTTCTAGAAAAGGAATTAACAGCTATAAGAGATGCATGTAAAGAGATAAGTAAGAGTTATCAACCAGCGATTACGTTTGTCGTAGTTCAAAAGAGACATCATGTCCGTTTCAGACCAGAAGATCATAGGGATGGAGCTAGACCGGAAGGAAATGTACCACCAGGAACAGTTGTGGATACTGAGATTGTGCATCCAGTGCACCGAGATTTCTATCTTTGCAGTCATTTAGGATTGAAAGGTATGTTATTTACGCCCTCTTGTAACGAACTTGGTGATTAAATTTGCATCTCGGATAGAAATAAGGGATCTAAGCCGAGATTCCTGATTTAGCCGAGTATTTAGTCAAAAAAATCAACCGTATAACAATATATTTTGTTTAAAAAAAACATTAATAATTATTTATTTATCAATAAGTTTAGTCATTATTAAAAAATAATCAAAGCTTAGCTAAATTATTGTTATTGGTTTAAGGGTGAAAACTGTTATAGCTATCCATTAGAAATATTCAAGACAAATAAAAGACTAACAACTATAAAAAAATAAATAAAACTGTAAAGTTGAAAAAAAGAGAAATAGAAAAAGAAAATACTTCTAATTATTAAAACAAAATTTTAATACTAAAAATAATATTTTTCGGAAAAATAGTATTCATAAAATGCTAAAAGTGATATAGGCTATAGGAAAAGCTTCTAAATTACGAGCTATTATGAAAATGCCCTTAAAAGAGATTAGATACAAAAATGAAACAAAAAAGGATTTTAATTTTTAGGCAGAAAGTTTAAAACTGAGCATTTCAGTTTTCCACGCATCGTATTTTCAAGAAAAAGCGAAGGAAAAAAAAATAAATTTAATAGAAACCCTCTTAATTGCAATGTCATAATAAGAACAAAAGTTTTTTTGAAAAAGGAAAAGCTAGAATAAATCAAAACAAGAATCGCTATTGATTTTTAAACAAAAAATTCAGCTCTCAAAATCTCAATTTAAATTTTTCACTTTGCTGTATTTTTTTTTTTTTTTTTAACGAACGATAAAAAAATAACGTTTAAACAAACTTCTAAAAAAAAATGCTGCCCCATAATAAATCGTTGATAAAAAAAAAGGTTAAGAAAAAAAAAATTCTTAATTTTTAAAATATAACTTTAACGTTGAAAATCACAGTTTTTTCATGTTACCGGTTATCTGTTTTACCGTACCAGGAAAAAATTGATAATAAGAGAATTAAGTCTGTTAGAGCCCCGTTTTAATCCTGCTCTGTTATAAAAACGAAGAAAAAAATATGTTTAATAAAGCAAACAATTCTTAAAACAAAAAGTTTTCATAAAACGACAAAATTCAAAATATTCAAACAGCGCTTGAATATAAAAAAAAATTAGTACTACAAAACTCGAGGTTCAGTATAAAGTAATCTAGTTTCAATTCGTCAAATTTCGCTCTTTCATTTGTCTTTCAGAACATAAATTATCGAAATTTAGAACTTAATACGTGTAAAAACTATTTCCTATAGTAAATAATACAATTTTAGATAACGTTTTATTCAGGGTTGAGTTTTTGCCGTCAATAACTGGTTTTTGACATGACAGAGGTAAAAACCTTGTTTTAAAAACCGTCAAAAACCTACTGTTTTCTTTAATTTATGGCATATAGCGGACAATATATTATTTTCACATAATTGGCTTTATAAATGAATGTTGTAAATGATTGCTATTAATTTTGCAACTATATACATGTATTCTTATAGAAGGATGTACATTCATATAGAAATATTGTAATATACTTATTGAAAATAGTGATACTTAATTTTATCATTATAGCTTGATATGCAAAGGATTCAAAATTTTGCACTTCTTAATTGTTAGAAATAAACAAACAAACAAAAAAGCTTGGAACTATTAATAAATTCAAGAACTAAAAAGAAGAATTTAATTTTGGCATTTCTTAAATATTAGAAATAAGCTAAACAAAACTTTCAAAACTTGTAACTACTAACAAACTCTAAGTCAGGAATGACTTGACATTCATCTGTAATGTAATATGCCAAACAAAATGATGCTTGGAAATGTTGAAAATTTTGTTTAGTATCCTAATATTTAACTTCAAATAGTATGTTTTGATATCATGTTGGGAAAATTCACGAATCTGTTCTGAAATATCTTTTAACAACTTTTTTTCTAATTTTATTGCCCAAAAATGAATTAATTTTAAATTATAAGCAGTTAAACTCAAATAAAAATACAGTTTTACCAAAACTATGGGTTTTTGACAGAGGGTTTTTTGACATGACGGTAAAAACCATGGTATATAAACCGGTAAAAACTGCCATGTATCAAAAACTTGCCAACCCTGGTTTTATTAAATCAATTCTAATCCCCCCCCCCTCCCAAAAAAAAGAAGAAACTATCAAAAAATACTTTTCCTAACATTTGGCCAAATGTGTGGCCAACCGAATATTCGGCAAACTAGCCGAATACAAAATAGCTGCCGAATATTCGTTGCATCCCTTATAAAAAGTGTCGTTTACTGAGCGTAAAAGCAGCCAATCGTATATTTCTGTCTTCTATTTCCTTCCTCTCAATTTTTGGAACACCATCCTTCATTTTTTATATCATTCTCTTGGGTTTTTCAAATCTTCTGTCACGTGTTTGAGCTTTTAATTTATTTTCCATATGAGATTAACACATTTTTAATTCGTTATTAATAGTTTCTAATTGCTATAATTTTTAGGAACAAGCAGACCAGCTCATTATACCGTCCTGGCAGACGACAGTGATTTTTCAGCAGAAGATTTTCAGAAGCTTACATATTATTCGTGCAACATATCATTCCGATGTTCTAAAAGCATATCGATTCCTGTGCCTGTTGCCTACGCCGATTTAGCTGCTTATCGTACAAGACTACGATTGGCAACACTCTCAGACGATGCTAAACAGAAACAGATGGATAGTCCGAATATACTAAGGGAAGCTCTCAGTGCTGTTGAACTCTCAAAACCGGTCGAACATTCGATGTATTTTGTTTGATCTCTAGTAACAATACCTAGAATGAAATCTTCAGTAGTTTTGATAAATTTTCGTTTATTTCAAGGAATTGTTTTAATAGTTAAATTTTTTTAAAATGCACTAGTTAAAGTATTGCCAATACTAATTTTAAACATTTGAACTATAAATATATTTTAAATGAATTACAGCGCTGTTGAACTTCCAAAATCGGTCGAACATTCAATGTATTTTGTTTGATCTCTAGTAACAATACCTAGAATAAAAACTTCAGTAGTTTTGATAAATTTTCGCTTTATTCAAGGAATTGTTTTAATTGTTTTGGTAAGTTTTTTTTAATGCATCAGTTAAAGTATTACCAATACTAATTTTAAACATTAGGACTATAAATATATTTTAAATGAATTACAGTGCTGTTGAACTTCCAAAATCGGTCGAGTAGTTTTTATAAATTTTCGTTTATTTCAAGGAATTGTTTTAACAATTTTGGTAAGTTTCTTTTAAATGCACCAGTTAAAGTATTTCCAATACTAATTTTAAACATTTGGACTAAGAATATATTTTAAATGAATTACTTTGTATTCCTTATAACTCCTGCATTATTTAAGGCTTCCTTTTAATTATTTATATTTAGTGACTTTCCTACTGTGAAATTAGTATTAATTACAATGTTCAATATATTGAACTTCCAGAATTGATTGAACACAGGGTAATTTGTATATTACATGAACTTTAATTATTATGCATAAGACTTACATTTTAAGATATTCTGTATGTTTTTTAAAAAAAATTGTTATGTTTAGAATAATTATATTTAAAGGTTTTGGTTAATTTAAGTGCAGTTTATTTTTTAAGTGTTGCCAATTAACGAAACTGGAACTTGTTGATGGTAAAAGCTTGTTTAAGCTATTTTTAAAAATCTCCAGTGAATTTTCATTCATTTTTTTTATACAAATTGCGATCGATACGCATGCATTATGAGAAGTATCTTTTCAATTATTTAAATTTAGCACTTTTTATATAGCGATACAAATATGCTAATAATTTAAGTGCAATTTATATTCCGAGCTTCTAAAACTGATTGAACATAAGTATTTTTCTATACTAGATCTTTTAAAGCAGTGATATATTCACTGATTACTTATGGCATTTTACAAGTTTTAATGTCTTGTTTTAGATAATTAGAAATTTAAATCAGTGTGTAAATGATATTTTAAATCTTACTTAAGATTTATTTTCATAATGGTTGTGAATTTATTTAAGAATGATACCTAAATAACTATTTAAAGTTTCATAAGTGTTTGCTATGCTGTGAATGCAGAAAAGTATTTATTGTATCTTTGAATATGTGACGCTCTAAATTTTTTGTAACTAATCAGTATATTGACTGCCAATTCAGTGAGAACTAATAAAAGGATTTGTGATTATTATTGAATGAATTCATTTTTATTATGCCTCTGTTTTGTTGTGTAATAAGAGGGTGTCTATTAGAAGTTCTGAATCTAACATAGATTATGTATGCCATATAAGATGCAATCTGTGCTTTTCTGAAAGGCAGTGTTTAACGAAATCAAACGAAACAAAAATATTCTTTGGTAGATTTTTCATGGAGTCAACAACAAGGATTTTTATCTGATTTGTAAAAATTATCGGTATGTACTTTTTCTTGCTTTAGAAATTAATTTCAAACTATTAAAATTCTATTACATAGAAGTAGCTATGATAATTTTTTAAAAACTAGTTTTTTTTCACAAAATTATTATTAAAAAGAATGTTAAATAACCAAATGTTGTTAGATTTCAAAAATTGTAGCTACTGTAATCCAGGTAAAAAGCTGATTTCTTGTTGAAAAAAAATCTTTCTAGGGTGCTAAAATAAAGCTATATATTTTTTATTTAAAAAGCTGATACTATTTAATCAAAAATTTTGGTGTAGTTTGATGAGTCCTTTAACTAGTAAAAAAAAAAGACCAAATGACTGACTGGTAACTTTGATTTCCACATCTGGTAACTGAATCCGATGTCTTTTTCTTTCTGTGAAGTTACAAGTAACTTCACCGCAATAAATTGGGAAGTTACTAGTAACTCACTAATTTCACTCGTTCGAGTCAGGTCTCGGTTTCATAAATGCATTCGTACAGCATCTGGATGGGGGGGAAATAAAAATCTGTCACTTAAATGTCGCCGTTGCAGATAATTACTACGTTATTATTGCTGTCACATCGATGTAAAGTGGATAACGGTAATAAACCTTTAAAAAAAAACATCGATGAAAAGTGGATAACGGTTGTAATAAACCTTTTTAAAAAACATCGATGAAAAGTTGATAATGGTTGTAATAAACTTTTAAAAAGAAACATCGATGAAAATTGGATAATGGTCGTAATAAACCTTTTAAAATAAAACATCGATGAAAAATGGATAATGGTTGTAATAAACCTTTGAAAAAAGAAGAAAAAAAACTAAGTCAAGAAATGAAGTACCATAACGCAAAAAGTACTGAAATGTTTTTTAGCTCATTCAGGTCTTCAACTAACTCATCTTCAGACATTTATCTTCGAAATTTTTCTTCAGACATGTTATTCACGAGATAAGGTGAGAATACTTTTTAAAATATCGTTATCGCAATATTTAAAAATATCAATATATAACTATAATATATTGCCTAATTGTAGTCAACGCTGAATGGGAATAGCAGTCCAGTAATCACGGCTAAAATAAGGGCAAAAATTATAAATATATAAAATACCAAAATATTTTAAAAACTCCTCGCTTCCCACTTTTTTGAGGGACAAAAGGGGAATTTTTTGAAGGGGGAGGGGTATGAGACTTTCTCTGGACAGGCAAAGCATTACATCTAATATATATTTTTTTACGCAGATTTTAACGTAGCTAATAAATTAATCTCGAAAAGATTGAACAAATAGTTTAGAATTTATAAGGGTTTTACGTACAAAAGGTACATTTTTGTACGTATTTATGCATATAACATTGCTATCTAAACCAGAGGAGTTTTTGGTATCCTTTGTAAGGACATAAAGCTTTTTACGAAAACAAAAATAGGATATTAATTTTTCCGGAGAAAAAGTCTTAATTTTACTGGAGTAATGAAAGAAGAAAAGTATTAAAAATTTGAGCCAAGTTAGATAAATTGCACAACAAAGGAAAAACAAAGCTTTTTATGAAGAAAAAAAAACAATTGAATATTACTTTTTCCGGAGAAAAAAATCTTAATTACACTGAGCTAATGAGAGAAGAAAATTTGAACTAAGCTAGATAAATTAATTTTGAGTTTATATTGGTAATTAAAATTACATTATAATATTTATATTCCTCTGAAATTTTTAGCGTTACTTTCTTTTTCCAAGGAATGTTTGATGTCCTTACTGTATGAGTCAATCAATGATTAACTTTATATCTACCTAGAGATAACGGCAATATTTT
>NC_092212.1:60124340-60139252 GCF_043381705.1 Parasteatoda tepidariorum | reverse complement strand
AATTATATGTGTATCAAAACAAACTAAAAATAGTATAGTAATTTTTTAGTAAAATTTTAATACTAAAAAAAGTATTTTTCGGAAAAATAGTATTCATAAAATGCTAAAAGTGGTACAGGCTATAGGAAAATCTTCTAAATTACGAGCAATTATGAAAATGCCCTTAAGAATGATTTGATACAAAAAAGGATTTTAATTTTTAGGCGGAAAGTTTAAAACTGAGCATTTCAGTTTTCCACGTATCGTATTTTCAAGAAAAAGCGAAGGAAAAAAAATTAAATTTAATAGATACCCTCTTAATTGCAGTGTCATAATAAGAACAAAAGTTTTTTTGAAAAAGAAAAAGCTAGAATAAATCAAAAATCGCTATTGATTTTTAACGAAAAATTCAGCCCTAAAAATCTCAATTTAATTTTTTTACTTTGCTGTATTTTTTTTTAAAAAAAACGGACGATAAAAAAATAACGCTTTATGAAACTTCTAAAAAAAATGCTGCCCCATTAATAAAAACGTTGATAGAAAAAATTTTAACAAAAAAGAGCAATTGATAAATAGAAACAAAAATTTTCTTAATTTTTAAAATATAACTTTAACGTTGAAGAAAATCACAGTTTTTTCATGTTACCGGTTATCTGTTTTACCGTACAAGAAAAAAGTGATAATAAGAGAACTAAGTCTGTTTGAAACGCCCCGTTTTAATTCTGCTCTGTTATAAAAACGAAGAAAAAAAAATATGAATAAATAAAGCCAACAAAAATGTTCAATTCTTAAAACAAAAAGTTTTCATAAAACGACAAAATTTAAAATATTCAAAAAACGCTTGAATATAAAAAAAATTAGTACTGCAAAACTCGATATTCAATATAAAGTAATCTAGTTTCAATTCGTCAAATTTCGCTCTTTCATTTGTCTTTCAGAACATAAATTAGCAAATTTTAGAACCTAATACGTGTAAAAACTATTTCTAATAGTAAAAAATACAATTTTAGATAATGTTTTGTCCCGCAGTTGACTGATCGTTAAGACACAGTTCCCAGCAGATCACCGAAGTCAAGCATCTCTGGCTTCGGTCAGTGTGCGGGTGGGTGACCACTTGTATCCGTCTGCGTAGGGACCGAGGGTGTGCGGTATTGGTCCTCGTTAAACTGTGCTACCGTAAAGTGCTCGACTTCGCGCGCAGGTCGTCGGGCTACCGAAGCGGGAGTGCCATCCCCTCCGCAGAGGATCAAAATTGTGATGGCATGTCTTCGGATCATCCTCCGGGATGTTTCCCAGACCGTCGCCAATAGCCCATTGCGCAGCTCTAGTGCGACGTAAATTAACAACAATAACAATAGATAATGTTTTATTAAATCAATTCTAATCCCCCTCCCCCCCAAAAAAAGAAGGAAAAAAATCTATCAAAAAGTACTTTTCCTAACATTTGGCAATCGAGCTGAATACAAAATAGCTGCCGAATATCCGTTGCATCCCTAATAAAAAGTATCGTTTTCTAAGCGTAAGCGCAGCCAATCGTATATTTCTGTCTTCTATTTCCGTTTCAAATCGTCTCAATTTTTGGAACACCAGGCTATCTTCCTTCATTTTTTATACCATTCTCTTAGGTTTTTCAAATCTTCTATCACGTGTTTGAGCTTTTAATTTTTTTTTTCATATGAGATTAACACATTTTTAATTCGTTATTAATAGTTTCTAATTGCTGTAATTTTTAGGAACAAGCAGACCAGCTCATTATACCGTTCTGGCAGATGACAGTGATTTTTCAGCAGAAGATTTTCAGAAGCTTACATATTATTCCTGTAACATATCATTCCGATGTTCTAAAAGCATATCGATTCCTGTGCCTGTTGCCTACGCCGATTTAGCTGCTTATCGTACAAGACTACGATTGGCAACACTCTCAGACGATGCTAAACAGAAACAGATGGATAGTCCGAATATACTAAGGGAAGCTCTCAGTGCTGTTGAACTCTCAAAACCGGTCGAACATTCGATGTATTTTGTTTGATCTCTAGTAACAATACCTAGAATGAAATCTTCAGTAGTTTTGATAAATTTTCGTTTATATCAAGGAATTGTTTTAATAGTTTTAGTATGTTTTTTAAATGCACTGGTTAAAGTATTACCAATACTCTTTTTAACTATTTGGACTATGAATATATTTTAAATGAAATACAGCGCTGTTGAACTTCCAAAATCGGTCGAACATTCAATGTATTATGTTTGATCTCTAGTAACAATACCTAGAATGAAATCTTCAGTAGTTTTGATAAATTTTCGCTTTTTTCAAGGAATTGTTTTAATTGTTTTGGTAAGTTTTTTTAAATGCACCAGTCAAAGTATTACCAATACTAATTTGAAACATTTGGACTATAAATATATTTTAAATGAATTACAGCATTGTTGAACTTCCAAAATCGGTCGAATATTCAATGTATTTTGTTTGATCTCTAGTAACAATACCTAGAATGAAATCTTCAGTAGTTTTGATAAATTTTTCGTTTATTACAAGGAATTGGTTTAATAGTTAAGTTTTTTTAAAATGCCCTAGTTAAAGTATTACCAATACTAATTTTAAGCATTTGGACTATAAATATATTTTAAATGAATTACAGCGCTGTTGAATTTCCAAAATCGGTCGGACATTCAATGTATTTTGTTTGATCTCTAGTAACAATACCTAGAATGAAATCTTCGGTAGTTTTGATAAATTTTCGTTTGTATCAAGGAATTGTTTTACTAGTTTTGGTAAGTTTTTTTTTAAATGCACCAGTTAAAGTATTACCAATACTAATTTTAAACATTTGGACTAAAAATATATTTTAAATGACTTACTTTGTATTCCTTATAACTCCTGCATTATTTAAGGCTTCCTTTTAATTATTTTTATTTAGTGACTTTCTTACTGTGAAATTAGTATTAGTTACAATGTTCAATATTTTGAATACAGTTGAACTTCCAGAATTGATTGAACACTAGGTAATTTGTATATTACATAAACTTTAATTGTTATGCATAAGACTTACATTTTAAGATATTATTTATATGTTTTTTTTATTGTTATATTTAGAATAATTATATTTAAAAGTTTTAATTTTTTAAATGCATGAAGTGTTACTAATTAAAGAAACTGGAACTTTTTGACGGTGAAAGCTTGTTTAAGATATTTTTAAAAATCGCCAATGAACTTTCATTCATTTTTTTTAATACAAATTGAGATCGATACGCATGCATTGCAAGAAGTATCTTTTCAATTATTTAAATTTAGCACTTTTTATATAGCGATACAAGTAAATGCTAGTAATTTAAGTGCTATTTATATTCCGAGCTTCTAAAACTGATTGAACATAAGTATTTTTCTGTACTAGATCTTTTAAAGCAGTGATATATTTACTGATTACTTATGGCATTTTACAAGTTTTAATGCCTTGTTTTAGAAATTTAAATCAGTGTGTAAATAATATTTTAAATCTTACTTAAGATTTATTTTCGTAATGGTTGTGAATTTATTTAAGAATGATACCTAAATAACTATTTAAAGTTTCATAAGTGTTTGCTATGCTGTGAATGCAGAAAAATATTTATTGTATCTTTGAATGTGTGATGCTCTAAATTTTTTGTAACTGATCAGTTTATTGACTGCCAATTCAGTGGGAACTAATAAAAGGATTTGTGATTATTATTGAATGAATTCATTTTTATTACGCCTCTGTTTTCTTGTGTAATAAGAGGGTGTCTATTAGAAGTTGTGAATGTAGCATAGATTATATGTGGCATATAAGTTGCAATCTGTGCTTTGCTGAAAGCCAGTGTTTAACGAAATCAAACGAAACAAATATATTCTTGGTAGATTTTTCATGGAGTCAACAACAAGGATTTTTATCTGATATGTAAAAATTATCGGTATGTACTTTCTCTTGGTTTAGAAATGAATTTCAAACTATTAAAATTCTATTATATAGAAGTAGCTATGATAATTTTTAAAGAACTAGTTTTTTTTCCACAAAATTATTATTTAAAAAAATAGTGCGTGAAGTCCCTCCTCGCGGAAGAAGTTAAACTTAGCAACCTGCGATGTTAATTGCAGAAGAATCAGCAGTCGTAGAAGGATCACTAGTTCTATTCAACGACTCTTTTTCCTGCTCCACTCGCTTCCGTGCTCTGTAATCACGGTAATATTGTGCACTTTTCCCTCGTGGACCTCGAACCAGTGGAAGTGCTTGTGGTTGCCTCATCGTCTCGCCCTGGAAAATGTATTTTTATTAATAATGTATGTGAATGCGTCATAATGTAATTTGAGAAGAGAAAACCTAACAATCAATTGATATTCACAAGAGACGTACCTTGATTTAACCTTAAATCCGTCGCATTGTCCGTGGGATTGTTTTCACTCCATTTTTACAATTGTTATCCACTAAATTTGAAAATAAAAAATACTACCCTATTAAATTATATGTGTATCAAAACAAACAAAAAAAAATATTTATAGAAAAACAATACTTTTGTGACTTTTATTATTTTTATGCTAGTGAGAACCAGAACAATATGGAAATGAATGAGGGAAAACTGGATCCTGCCACGTGATTTCCCGGCCAATAAAAATGTAGCGTTAAACGTTTAACGCAACCTTGTTGGAAGTCGCATAAGAAGTATAACTTCAAAAAAATGTTAAATAACCGAATGTTGTTAACTTTCAAAAATTGTAGCTACTATAATCCAGAACTTTCTAGGGTGCTAAAATAAAGCTATATTTTTTTAATTAAAGAGCTGATACTATTTAACATAAAATTTTGGTGTAGTTTGATGAGTTCTTTAACTAGTAAAAAGAAGAAAAAAAGACCAAATTACTGACTGGTAACTTTGATTTCCACATCTGATAACTGAATCCGATCTCTTTTTCTTTCTGTGAAGTTACAAGTAACTTCACCGCAATAAATTGTGAAGTTACTAGTAACTCACTAACTTCACTCGTTCGAGTCAGGTCTCGGTTTCACAAATGCATTTGTACAGAATCTGGATGGAGAAAAAATGAAAATCCGTTTCTTAAATGTCGCCGTTGCAGATAATTACTACGTTATTATTGCTGCCACATCGATAAAAAGTGGATAACAGTTTTAATAAACCTTTTAGAAAAACATCGATGAAAAGTGGATAACGATTGTAATAAACCTTTTTAAAAAACATCGATGAAAAGTGGATAACGATCGAATAAAACATCGATGAAAAGTGGATAACGGTTGTTATAAACCTTTAAAAAAAACTAATTCAAGAAATGGAGTACCATAGCACAAAAAGTACTGAAATGTTTTTTAGCTTATTCAGGTCTTCAACTAACTCATCTCCAGACGTATATCTTCGAAATTTTTCTTCAGGCATGTTATTCACGAGATAAGGTGAGAATACTTTTTAAAATATTGTTCTCGCAGTATTAAAAAATATCAATATATAATGATAATATATTGCCTGATTCTAGTCAACACTGTATGGGAATAGCAGTCCTGTAATTATGGCTAAAATTATAAATATTTAAAATACCAATATATTTTTTGACCGGAAACTTTGTTATATCTATCATTTTAAATGAAACTTAAAAACTCTTCGCTTTCCACTTTTTTGAGGGACAAAAGGGGAATTTTTTGAAGGGAGAGGGGTATTATATCTAATATATTTTTTCACGCAGATTTAAACGGAGCTAATAAATTAATCTCGAAAATATCGGACAAATAGTTTAGAATTAATAAGGGTTTTATGAACAAAAAGTACATTTTTGTACTTGTACGTATTTATTCATATAACATTGCTATCTAAAGCAGAGAAGAATAGGGGAGTTTTTAGGTATCCTTTATAAGGACATGAAGCTTTTTATGAAATCAAAAATTGGATATTAAATTTTTCCGGAGAAAAAGTCTAATTTTACTGGAGTATTGAGAGAAGAAAAGTATTGGAAATTTGAGCTAAGTTAGATAAATTGCACAACAAGGGACAAAAAAATGCCTTTTATGAGAAAAAAAATACAATTGAATATTACTTTTTCCGGAGAAAAATTCTTAATTTCACTGAGTTAATGAGAGGAGAAAATTTGAACTAAGCTAGATAAATTAATTTTGAGTTTGTATTGGTAATTACAATTACATTAAAATATTTATATTCCTCTGAAACTTTTAACGTTACTTTCTTTTTCCAAGGAATGTTTGAAATCTTTACTGTATGAATCAATCGATTATTACTTTTTATCTACCTAGAGATAACGGCAATATTTTTATCGCTTTATTGGGGAATTTCCCTTTTTCAAAACGAAAATACGAACTGAAATCATTTCGTTTTTGTAGCAACATTTCAGTCTTCAGCGTTACTATCTGCATTGAAATTGAAACTGTGCTCTATGCCGTCTTATTTTGTTGTGAGTATGTTACGTGTTTTATTTTATACAGTCTCTGAAATAGCTTTTTTTTTAAGTAGATCAATAATTAAAAAGAGTTTAGTTTAGTTTAAATAACCTTTTTAAGCATCTGAAATTAAATTTCAGTTTGGATCCATAAATTTTATTTCATTATATTTTTTCAAGTATTGTTCAAGTGCATAATTCGTTAAATTTTATTTAAATATGATATTTGCATATTCTTATTCTATTAATTGTTTTGACTAATTTGACCTTTAACTTAATTTAACTTTTGTGAGAAGAAAAGCTTAGAATTTAAACTTTTACTAAAAATTTCATTTAAATATGATATTTGCATATTATGTTTCTTATTCTATTAATTTTTTTGACTAATTTGACCTTTAACTTTTGTGAGAAAAAAAGCTTAGAATTTAAACTTTTACTAAAAATTTTATTTAAATATGATATTTGCATATTATGTTTCTTATTCAATTGATTTATTTTTTTTTCTCACTAATTTAAACTTTAACATTAAATTTAACTTTTGTACCCCAAACTATAAGTAATAGTTGAAAGCAGAGTTTTACTTACAGAATATATTAGAAGAAAGTATAAACTGATATTTTACATTAAATATTTTTTTAAAAGAACTAACAACTACTTAAACTTCATTACCTTTTTTTTAGTTAGTTTTTATTATTATTTACAAACTAGCTCAATACCCGTTATTCGTTCGGGGTGAATAAAAAAAGAAAAGAATCAATAAAATCAAAGAACAAATAATAAGTATACTGAGAAACACAACTCAACCATGCTCAAAACTGAAAGCCATATACCGACACAATTTAAGAGCTTGATGTAAGGACCAGGTGAATGACATTTTTAGGGGAATTAATGAATTGGAGAAAGTAATGTCAATATGGGTATGTTTAATGTCACAGAACTGTTTTTGCTTTCACTTTTATCTTAACATAACTAATCCATATTAGTTTTTAGTATTCTTGAGTGATTTTTATTTCAAATTAGGAAGTAGTAAATAGAATGAAGCAAGGAATTATTAGTCTCACTTTCTAATAAATTGGTAACAAAATAATTCGGATACAACTTCTTTTTTCGTTCTTAAAATGTCATTTACCTGGTTCTTCCACTAAGTTTTTCAATTAATATAGCTAAAATGATTTAAATTTTTTTATTTAATATTATATGTTGTAATCTTCGGTGGCTTTACGTTATTGTTGTAAGCAAATCTCGGTGTTTGTTATTCATACCATTGGAATAAAGATAAAATGTATTTAGCATCACTTCGCATGATGCTATTGCTCGCGGTCAATTCATGATAGCTAAAATTTACCACTATTAAATAAAGAATTCAAATTTTTAAAGCAATTACTATTGTATTATTGAGGTTCACCGAAAAAAAGCTCAATCGTTTTGGGTTCCATAGCTGAAAAAAATTGGGAACCGCTGGGTTAATCACCCAGGAGTTACTTTTTTGGCATAAATTATGTCTAAGGATTAGTTTCTCTCAAAATTGACAGTGATAATACGTTTCAAACATTCGTTTGATAATGTAAATTTTTTTATTTTTAAGCACAACTCGAAAGTAATTTTTTTTGCACTGTCAGAGAGTAAATGGTTTGTTAAATTGATTTTGTTGCATTCTGCAAATAGTTTATAAATATAGCTAAAACACTATTTTTTTCCCCTTGGAATCTCAAAACATTTTAAGTTTCAATACTTTTACCGCATTTTGTATTGCAATTCTAAATTTTACCATCAAATAAAATTAAAAAAGTTTTTTCTAGTATGGATTTTTTTTTTTAAATTTTTAGATTGATTTTTCTCCTCAGAAAATAAAGAAAAGGTGGCAAGCTAGATGGTTTGTACGAAATGATGCAATACACTATTACGTTAAAATAGATGCGTTAGACAAAACGTATAGCTAAATTAAAGAACAAATTCTACGAAAAAGTCACCTCTTTCTCTGCAGCAAATTTCAATGAAATATTCATATAAGAAAATTTAACTGAAGACAAGAACATCAGACCAATAGCAGCATACTATTGCAGTGATGTATCATATTCCCGACATCATTAGCATATACATAACCTCATTTTCATCATATCTGCTTAGCTAAAGCTCATACTTTTACAATATAGTCTTATCACCCTACTGCATACTTATCATCCTACACAGTCAGAACCTCAATGATCCACATGAATAATCCTTTACTTCATTTGTATTTCAAAACCTCATCGAAGCACCACACAGATCAAGCTCAAGATGAATGGGAAAAGGGCCGCAAGCGGCCTGAGGTGCCAGGTATTTTATACAGTTTAAGTGCTTTTGTAAGCTAAAGTAGTAGGTTACAATATCCACTTGATAATAACAAATATATACTACCTTTTTTTTCCATGTAGGTGTTTCTTATATATAGACTATTTTTAGTGGAGAGGTATTAATAAGTGAAAAGAACTATTCCGCTATTAATTAAAGTAAAACGGGATGTATTAAATGTAATTAAGAAAAATGTACTGCAACTCAGAAAACTTTAAAAGGTTATCGTTAAGAACAAATTTGCACGTTTGTAATATTGTCCTGGAATCATTAAAATTGAGAGTTAGATATAAATTGTACAAATATATAGCTATGCTATAACTTCCTATACTAAGATCGCAAATTTATTGTTGCTGAACAACCTTGTCGGAATATCATCTCTTCACATTTAAAGTGGTAACAAAATGCATAATTTAATAGTTGTAGCTAGGTTTAATAAAATTGATTAAAACGCTTTTGACCACAACTACGTATGAATAAATACATAAAAACCCTAACATGCTTTACAAACATTAAGGGATTATAAAGTTGAATTAATGTTTGCTTATTCATATTTAATGGATATTAGGGTCCTGGTAGAGCTTGCAGTTTTAATTCCATTATTACATTGTACCACTATCAGAAAGCGTAAGAAATGACAGGTGTGTATCTTTAACATAGCCTCACAAAGCCAGCTGACTTCAAAGTACCAAGAGTTCGAAGTGCCCATTTTAAAATTTTATACTAGGACTACTAAGCTCTTAGATTAGCGAGTGAAATCCGATCGTTTAATCAAAAGCTAAAAAGTTGTTTCGCTGCACTGTACAAAGAACAAGTCAATAATATTTTCCTGAAGATTAATTGAATCTTGGTAAATATACAACAAGACATCTTAAATGTTCCAACTTCAGTTTTAAAATCACTTAATTCTTTTTTTATTTTTATTCAGGCTACTCAAGTGAAACTACTATAAACAAATGAAAGCGTTCTATTAGAGCTATGGCTGGCTCGAAAGAAAATCCAATTATAAGAATTAAAATTCTTAGTGCTCCAGATGAAGCTTATTCCCAAGTTTCTGATTACAGACGAAGTCTTCAGTTAATCGACAGAATTAATCGTTCTGACAATATGGTAATTACCACAGGATTTAGAATTCCTAGTGCTCCGGATGAAGCTTATTCCGTAGTTTCTGAATACAGCCGAAGACTTCAGTTAGTCAACAGAATTTATCGTCCTGACAGGATAGCAATTACTACAGGACTTCCAGCGAAACAAGCTCCTGGTGGACTAGGAAGAAAGATAAATTTGATTTCTAATTTGTTCACTATTATTCTTCCACGGGAAAGAAATATATATCGATATGAAGTAAAGATAGCAAGTTTTACTCCTGATAAAACATGCCTAACACCAACTAGTTGTAAAAATACTCTAGTTAATCGTAAAATCATAAACCGAATGTTAGACACCAATGATAATTTTCGCAACTCGTATGCTGTTTACGATGGTAAGAGCCTGATATATACTTCATCTCCTTTACAATTGGAATTTCCGTTCGAAAGTGATAAAATTACTGTTGAAAATGAAAATCTGAAAAAGATTGGTACTTTCAAAGTATACATTAAACCCGTAGAAAGTGAAAATGGTCCGGAAGAAAATGATGCTCATGATATGGAAGAAAACGACTATACTATACAATTAAGAGTTTTGCGGGAGCTGTTCAGAAGAAATATAAGTAATGTAAATGGCATCCAGGAGGCGCTGGTGGCTCTTGAAACAATATTCAGACATTCTCCTGCTTTGAAATACACTCCAATTGGCAGTAATTTCTTCCGTACAAATATATGCTCTCCATTAGATGATCAGATAGGCCCTCAATTAGTTGGTAAAGTAACGTTGTTTGGCTACCATCAAAGTCTTCGTTTGGGCCAATGGAACATTATGACCAATTTGGACACCAGTGCAACAACGTTCTTCACTAAACAACCCCTTGTTGAGTACATTGCTAAGTTACTTAGAATTCCGCAAAGTGAATTATCTTGCATATCTGCATTGAGAAATGACCAACTCCAGTTATTACAGAGTAAGTTAAAAAATTTAAAAATCGAAACATACCATCAGAGATCTAAACTTACATTGAAACACAGTATCTTCAAAATCACAGAGAAAAACGCATGGCAGATACAATTCCTCAAGAAAACAAGAACAATCATTTTGGACGAAGAAACTCAAGAATCAAGAACGATCATAGAAAGAAAGACTGTTACAGTTCACGAATATTTTAGAGAAAAATATAATATAAATTTGGCCTTCCCTCACTTACCTTGTGTACAAGTGAAACCAAAAAGTCAAAGAATATATCTTCCGATTGAGCTTTGTTATATTCCTGAAGGGCAGCACTATAAAAATGAGTTGAGCGATGACGAGAAGCGGGAAATGATTAAATTTACAGCAGATAATCCCGCTAGCAGGTTCCACAAAATAGTTAACATCAGAGATAAATGGGCCAATTACGAAGAAGACGAGTATTTAAATAATTTCGACATTGTCGTTGAACGAGACCCTGTACGTTTGTCTGGGCGCGCCATGCAAGCTCCAAACCTAAATTATGGAAATAGAAAAATTCAACCCAGAGGTGGATCGTGGAACATTAGAGATTTACAGTTTTATGTACCCTCCAATATTCGATCTTGGATTTTGCTTAATCTTGCTGAGCGGCATTGTAGATTTAATGATTTGAAAAACTTTTCCGATCAGTTGCAAAGAATAGGTAGAGCAGCCGGTTTGAATCTTGGACAACCTTCTGATATTAAAAGCATTGATGGTTCTAGATATGTCAATCTTCACAGAACACTTACTGATGCACGAAAAAAACAAGTCCAGCTGGTGGTGGTTGTGATACCTTTTAAAGATAAAACGATATACAGAAATGTCAAACAAATAGCTGAAGTCAAACTCGGTCTTCAGACGCAGTGCATCGACCATAACAATGCGAGAAAATGCAATCCTTCTCTTTTACATAATTTGTGTCTCAAAATCAATGCTAAAACTGGCGGAATTAACCACGTTTTAACGCAAGGAGAAATTCCAAAGATAATGGCTCAGCCTGTTATGATAATAGGAGCTGATGTGTCCCACGCAGGAGTGACAGATAAAAGTGGAATATCAGTAGCAGCTGTTGCAGGGAGTCTAGATATGATACTGTCACGTTTCGCCGTTGAATATAGACTGCAAAAAACTCCTGCAGCCAATAGGAGGTGTACTGAAATCATTCTTGAGTTAAAGGATATGGTGAAAGCATTGTTAGAGGTTTTTTATAATTGTACGATGGGGAAAAAACCAGAGAAAATAATTTTTTATAGAGATGGAGTGAGCGATAGTTACTTCCAAGAAGTCAAAGAGGAAGAAGTAAATGCCGTGCGACGCGCGTGTATGGAGTTGCAAAGTGATTATCAACCAGCTATTACGTTTGTCGTAGTTCAAAAGAGACATCACGTCCGGTTTAGACCAGAAGATTTCAGGGATGGAGCCAGACCAGAAGGAAATGTACCACCAGGAACAGTTGCGGATACTGAGATTGTGCACCCATTACACAGAGATTTTTATCTTTGTAGTCATCTAGGATTGAGAGGTAAACTATCTTTTATGATCTCTTATTTCAACTTAATAAAGAATAATTTAAATAAGCACTTTTGCTACTTTTAAATTTCAGAGCAATGGTGTGCGTAAAGCCACCATATATGTGTGTTTAAATGATTTAAATGAACTAGGTTGTAACAAATAAAATACATAAGAGTGTGGTAAATAGAGGAATGCCAACTGCTTCGCTTCCTGCAAAAGACTTAAAAGAGTGGTAAAGATCAAAAAACTAAACTTTGCAGAATTCGGTTACCAGCCCATATTTTAGGAGGCTCAACATGAGATTATAATAAATAATGGCCGTTTTAGGTGAGTATTTGAGTAATTTAGAAGCAGTGGTGGTTAAAATCATCACAAAATGAGTTTGCTGAACCAAATACCGCACTTATAAATTTTGCACCACAAAAGAAAATTTTTTGTTTTTCAGCACTAATTTATAATTTAGTGACCTTTTTAGTGATTTGTGACTAATTTAGTGATTTGTCCGTTTTTAAGAGATGGCTCTGCTGTTATGAATGTTTCATAGTGACAGCTGGTTTCGGTGGTTTCAGAGAGGTTAAACATCTGTCAATAATATTCAGTTTTCTATCGCTTTGAGTTTCATACAAAAACCCGGTTTTTTACTTTGTTGAATATGTCAAGTTTTGTAGTAACGAAGCACCATTTGCGGAAGGTTTTATGTTTCTGCTTTAATTGGAAGGAAATTGCAGCTGAAGTGCATCGAATTCTCGTAGAAGTTTATGGTAACATTGCTCCAACTGATAAATCATGTAGGGAATGGTTTCGACGTTTCAAGAATGGTGAATGGTAAGTGAAGAATGGTGAATAGTTTTTTTACACTATGTGCTGCTACAACCTATTGATTCCATTACGGGCGATCGTATAGGCTACAATTGATTCGTTTAAGCCGTGCATTACGAGAAAAACGACCAGAATACGAGCAAAGACATGACAAAGTTATTCTTCCGCCTATGTTTTTTAATTTTTTAAAATTTATTAAAATGTATTTTTTAAAATTTATTTTCAAAAAAATTTTTTTAAAGGGGCCCCTTATTATTGGCGTAGTAGATGGCCTAGTCTGGCCTAATGGGTAATCCAGCCCTGTCTTGCCCTGAATATAGCAACTCTGAAAATGTCACTTACCTGGTTCATCCACTACTCTCTTTAATTATCAACAATTAAGAAATCCCACAGTTTGATACCTTTCCTAGGCAACTTTTTACAGCATAATTTACCTGAATTCAAATTTTACGTGAATTTCAAAACACTTCTTAACTTTGATGACTGATTTTTAGGAACCAGCAGACCTGCGCATTACACGGTGTTGGAGGATGACAGTGAAATCTCAGCTGATGATCTTCAAAAATTGACATATTATCTATGCTATACTTCACTCCGACATTCCAAAAGCACATCCGCACCGGTACCCGTGACATACGCTGAACTAACTGCCAAGCGTACACTACTGTGGTTGTCCGCATTGCCTGAAGATCTGAGAGAAAAACAAATTGAGAGCCAATGGAATTCTGCAGGAGACACTGGCTGCTGTAGAACTTAATGAATCATTTAGGAATTCTATGTATTATGTCTGAAAACAACTGCTCCGTGTTTTAATGGGATTGTTTGAGTATGAGCTGAAATAATTAATTTATCTGCATTCGTAGAAAAACATTGTGATAAATATGAATAATATGAAAAATAATAATTAATTAAAAAATAGTAATAAACTTTGTTAATATGTTATGAATAAGACTATTGATGCTAACCCAACCCTAGCAACAATTTTATCTTGGCCCCAGTTGAGCTCAAAATTGGCTCAATATAGGTCCTATAAGAGCGTGCACAGAGGGACCAATATTGGAATGTTTAGATTTTTTACATTGGTCCTAGAATGGCATATATAGGGCTTACATTGGCCAATATTGAGCCTATATTTACCTATATCAGAGGTGGCCAACCTGCGTCTCGCGAGCCACTCTTTGATGGATTATTTGTGGCTTTCGATAAATGTACCCGAGTTTCCCTTCAATTTTTGTGATATTGTATTTTAAAAAGTTATTATCGCTCCCTATGTGTTTCAAAATGTCTTTTAAATTACTGAGAACAAGTATGAAAGACTAAGTGCAACGTTGTTCAATTCAAGGTGAGTTTTCCATTTCCAATATTAATTATGACACAAAAAGCATCTGGAGAGTTAGAATTAATCGAGATGCAAGAAGATCAAGCTCTACAATTAAAATGTAAGTCGAGGTCGATTACTGAATTTTGGAAATTTGAACCAGAATCGAAGTATTCTGAATTAAAAAAGGCTGATTGTAGAATTATTTCAATATTCGGAACAAAGTACTTATGTGAATCATTTAATTCCACTTTAAAATTCGTGAAATCCAAAAACCGATCAGTATTAACTAACCAGCATCTGAAAGAATTACTGAGAAGTGCTGTCACCAATTATTCACCAAATTTTAAAGAATTATCAAGTAAAATAAATGTGTTTAATTTTTAATATTTAAATTCAATACACATATTTTGTACTTTTGCTTATATGTTCTCAATAAATATAATTTATGTAAAAAAAAAA
>NC_092212.1:60102579-60124314 GCF_043381705.1 Parasteatoda tepidariorum | reverse complement strand
TATACAGCAATGATCCGCCCAATACTTACCTATGCCTCACCTGCCTGGACAACGATACCTCAACATCTACTGAAGAAATTAAACCAATGCCAAAACAAGATCCTTAGAAAAATAACCTGTGCAAGATGGTTCATCCGGAATACCAATATACATGCAGATCTCAAAATACCAACTCTATCACAGCATATATACAAGCTAAATGCAGATTTTTTCGATAAAGCCATAGAATGTAAAACAGCAAATTTTAATGAAATCTTTAAATTTGAAAATTATATCAAAGATAAAAACTACAGACCAATAGCTGCACATTTCACCTCCGACGCCTCATATCATAACTATCAAAACAAATAATTTCATCAACTTTTCTGAAAATAACGTTTACTCATGCTGATACAATTCTGAACAACTCCAAAATCAAACAAACACAGTTTAGAGCAAGCTGCTCAATGAAGTCTCAGTGATGGTTTAGTTATTCAAGCAAAGAGCTTGAAACATTCATAAAAGCAACTCCATTGCCTGCTCACATCATTGCTCAACAAAAACTGTTATAAAATTCCAGATGAATGGGATAGGGGACGCTTCGCGGCCCAGGTGCCCAATAAATTCAAAACACTAGGACTAGGACTCGGCTCTATGTCGGGCTACCTTTTCATAGATGACGGTTGACATGGTCTGTAACTACTAAGCTCCACATTGGTGATCCGGACGTGATGTGAACACGCCTACCTTGTCAAAAACGCCCACTTTGTTCTGGATACGCCTACATCGGCAGTAACGCCTACTTCGATGGATGGTCCACATTGAACAGTTGACTTGCTACTTGTGACTGCATCATTAACCACCTCCTCACGCAGTTGCTACTCAGTCTCGAGCACACAACGTCGGCCTGCATACACTCGACTGCTAAAGGCAACACAGGCGCGACTACGACCGTAAAGTTAATACACCTCTCACATTCAGCACTCAAAAAGTACGGTGATCCTAATACAACTCTCCCGACTCAACCGCACAAAAACAGCAATGATTCAACTATTGGTATTCATTCATCGAATTCTATCACAGATATAATTCTGGTGGGGGAGTACTGTAGCGTATCTACCACTACAAAATTACAACTACATTTCACTAGTATATAAGACATGTTAACTCGACTCTATGTCGGGGTACCTTTTCATAGATGACGGTTGACATGGTCTGTAACTACTTTCCCCACATATGTTCAAATAGTTCATTTCCAAGTCCAGTTCATTTCCAAAAATAAGCTTTTCTGAGCTGTGTAACCTTCTTTAAATGTGTATTTCGGGCTATATCCATGTTCTAAAGAACGTATATTAGATAATTTTGCTTAAATACTCATTTCGAGCTATGCCAATTTTCTCAAACACGTTCTTTAATCTGCATCCATTCTCTTAAAAAGGCATTTAAAGCTACGTAAATTTTTTCAAACGCGCGTTTTGAGCAATATTTAAAATAAAAATCTCACCGATGAACTATTATTCGGTTATTACCCGGAAAAGTTTTGATCGTAAGTTAGAAACGTAAACTTAATAGACACAGGGTGTCCCAAAATTATTGGGACAAATTTTAAGTCGAGGTAGGAGACACTAAAAAGATTCAGGTTTGCATTGCAACCCATGATCGGAAACGTCTTCGTTCGCTACTAGATGGTATTGTTCACAAGATGGATTGGGCTTGGTGAACCAGTTCCCTGGCCACCACGAACTCCTGATTTAAACAGCATAGATTTTTTTTTCTTTATGGTGCACTGAGAAATGCTGAGTACAGAACACCTGTGGATTCCGAAATGGATAGAGTTGATTGAATCGTCTGAGATGCTGCGGATATCGAACAAAATCGCGGTATATTTGGGAGAGTGCATCAATCGTTTTCCCGACGATGTAACACATGCATCGCTAGTAATGTTGTAATCTTTTGTAACATTTTCACTTATCATCGATCTCAGCACATGTAATACATTTGACCAATAGATATTTCAGATGATCACAGTCTTGTGTTTCTTATATCTGTCATACTACTTTCCCGAGACATTTCCGACCATGGGTTGCTATGCAAATCTGAATCCTTGTGATGTCCTTGACCCCCCCCCCCTTAAAGTCGGTCCCAATAATTCTGGGGCACCCTGTAAAAAATTATAAGATAAATCAAATAGAAAAAAAAACGGAGCTACTATATCTTTGCAGATAAAATTCTTTATCACATTAATACTTGGGTGTTACAAAGAAAAATTTTCATTTATAAATTAAAAATTTTGTCAAGTAGATAGAAAAATAAGTCTGAAAAAAAAATAGAATTTACTATGATTTTTTTCGAGTTAAAATCATCTATTGCATAAACTGAAACTCAAATGAAATAATATTGCGAAACAAAAAGAACAGAAGAATCATTCATTAAAAAATTACGATAATTGTAGTTTAGGTTTTGAAAGAAAACAATCCAAATCTCATTAAATCTTTGATAACCGAACGGAAACTTTTAAGAAGAATAGGAAATTAATCACGAAGTATTTATCAATGTGCATAATCAGCTTAAAAAAGCTATTACTTTTTTAACTATAGATTGTGAATTCTCTTTCTAGTTCTATTAATTTTTCTTTTTGAAGTAAGTAGTTAATTTTACAAATTTTTATATTTTCAGGAAATATTTAGTGTATGTGTTTAAGTTTTGTCTTTGCTTAACCCTTCAATTTAAATTAATCCTAATTTAAATTGCATTTTGAATAGTAATAAACTTATATAAACTAAAAACGTGTGTATAATATGTGGCAATTAATAAAATTTTAGAAGCAAAACTGCAATAAAGTTGAAGACAGGACCTTTTAAAAAATTTATACTAGCTTAAATCGCATTTTGAAATTTAATA
This sequence comes from Parasteatoda tepidariorum, assembly GCF_043381705.1. Lineage (NCBI taxonomy): Eukaryota > Metazoa > Arthropoda > Arachnida > Araneae > Theridiidae > Parasteatoda > Parasteatoda tepidariorum. The sequence continues at coordinate 60,121,434 of NC_092212.1, read as the reverse complement.
AATAGTTATGAAACAAAAATACGCGTTTTATACATAAGCAATTAATAAAATTCTAGTACTCAAAACCATCATAAAGTTGATGAAAGGTTCTTTTAGAAATTGATTCTAATTTAAATTGCATATTAAATTTTTGTAGTTATAAGACAAAAACATATGCATAATATGTAGCAATTTATACTCATACAGGCAAAACAACAATAAAGTTGATCAAAGGTTTCTTTAGATGTTGATACTAATTTAGATATAAAACAAAACAGTATAATGTGAGGCAATTAATAAAAAATTTTCAGGCATAACCATGATAAAGATGATAAAAAGCTCTTTTAAAAATCTATTTGAACTTATAAATTGCATTTTTAAATTTACAAAAATAGTTACAAAACAAAATATGCGTTTTATTAATAAGCAATTAATCAAATTCTAGTATGTAATGCCACTATAAAGTTATTAAAATTTTCCTTTAGAAACCGATTCTAATTTAAATTGTATATTAAATTCTTAAAAATAGTTATAAATCAAAAACATGTACACAATAATTTATAAAACTCTTACTGGCAAACCATAGTAAAGTTGACAAAAGGCTCCTTTAGAAATTGATTCTAATTTAAATTGTATATTAAATTCAAAGAAATAGTTATGAAACAAAAACATGTACACAATAATTTATAAAACTCTTACAGGCAAACCATAGTAAAGTTGATAAAAGGCTCCTTTAGAAATTGATTCTAATTTAAATTGTATATTGAATTCAAAGAAATAGTTATAAAACAAGAACAACAAGTTGTATCAATTAATAAATTTTTACTGGCAAAATTTTATAAGGTTTTTTAAGCTATCGCTCTCTCTGGCAGTGATATAATTTACTTGACTTGAAATGACTAATTATTACTTGATAATTACATGACTAATGATATGACTAATTATTACATGACTAATTATTACTATTTACTTGACTAATTTACTAGTACTTGAAAAAGTTTACTTAGTACTTGAAAAAGTTTACTTACACTAAGTACTTGAAAAAGTTTACTTACACTCAAGTTAAAATTTCTTTTTGAATATTTTAGCAATGACTTTTTATACGAAATTAAAATAGGAAATAAATTAAGGTTTTTTTCGCAATGTCTGCCAACCATATATATTTTTAAAATCCTGTTAATCAACGAAGCAAAAAAAAGTAGGCATCGCAGACCGTTTGCAAACAAATATTAATTAGAGGAAATGCAGTATCGAAATCTAAGGAATCACTAGCGAGAAAGGCGGGATTTAAAGCATCAAAACCTTTTTGATAGCAGGAGGAAACTGAAAAATTTTGAAATGTGATAATTCAAAGCTCAAATTGTTGGGTTATTATTTCTTGAGGTATAAAAGCCTCAGAGATTCATTTAATTTTTATAGTGTTTTTCTTTCTTTCACACTTAAAATTAATTTTCAATCACTTTTTTTTTTATTTTACTTTTGACAAGAATTCTAAAATTATATATTAAGGATGGTAAAAAAAATATCGTGTACGCGTACGAAAAATATTTTATATTTAGCATTTTTTAAATATTGCTATGTTAAACTATGCTTCTATCAAACACATGTTAAAGTGGCCAACTGATATAGGGAATTAAACCATGTTAAATGGTTGAATCGATTTTTTAAAAAAAACATGTTAGAATCCTATTCTTTTCCATAATTACCAAAATTTGTTTTTCTAATTGTACTGTTAGAAATTTCTTTGTAAAAATGGTCAAATAGCAATTTATTTCATTGTTATTTTACCATATTCTGCAAAAACGGTCAAATACCATAAAAAAAGATGTTATTCAAATTGTTAAATGTGAGAAAAAACGTTCATTGATTGTTTTTACCTACTATGGCTTAACGACTAGAATACTTATCCGAACCAACTAGGCCTACAATGAAGCCATTTTGTTCTATGCCGCTGGGTACATACAGAAGGTGAGAGGGCTAATCGGTCAATCTCATGGCAGGCTGAACAGGAGTTCGAATCCCAGCGTTGATACTGCAATATTTCTTCTAATCTTATCAATACATGAAATGTGTCTAGTGCCCTGCACTTAGAATATGAAACTATCATTCACGTATAAATAGCGCAGCACAAACGGAGCTTTAAATATTATTTGAATGATTTAGAAACAATGCTAATTATAAATAGTTACAAATCCGTATAGTTTTGTATTCTTTGTTTTTCAACTGCACCAGTTGTAAACGGTTTCAAAACCATAAAATTGAAGAAATGCTCCACATGATAAACTTTACGGTTAATTAGATGGATAAACTGCTGCCAGTTATTTTCCAGTAATTTCAGAATGGAAATTCTAACAGTGTATGTCTTTTTACATTTTTCTTTTCATTTAGTCAGAGCTTGGGTCATACGAAATTAGTCATAATTTAAAATTTTAACCTTTTCTGACATTAAAATTAACAAAATGATCTACTGAGCTATAATTTCTGAAAAAGTATTTTGAGTTTTTTTTTGCACTTTAATGTTTTTTTTCTTCATGAAATATAATTAATCTGAAACCAAATACTATTAGATATATTTCAAATCTTTGGAAATTTTGTGGAGAAATATATTAGCCCTATATCTATAGCATTTCACGGTTAATTTAAAAATAATGATGGCAGCACAAATGTTTTTTTAATACAATACGTGTGCACCAGAAAAAAATTTAAAACCTGTATCACCTTTTTAAGTAGAAATTAATTTCCTTGGAGTTAGTTTTCACTTCAAAATTAGAATTTCAAATCCGCTATAATCTAAACCAGTTTCTTAGGATAATTCAAGTATTCTGATAGCTACAAACACAATAAAATACAATATTTTACATAAACAATAGTTAATATTTTTTAAATATTTGGAGTGCGTATGAAACACGCATTATATGTTTTCATTTTACAAAAAGAAAACAGTTCTGTGCAAAATAACGTAATAAAATGAATATGAACTAAAACTGAAATCAATTTTCAAAGCAAATTAAATGTGCTACATATTTGTCTAAAGTGACCTTTTTTAAAACTATAAATTTAAATAGATTAACTTCTTATAACTTTACAGTCGTTTTTATTCAAATATTTCTCTTATAAAACCAAACAATCATCCATCTTCCCCCGGACCAAACCATTTTAACTGTACGACATATTTGCCTGAGTTGACCTTTTTTTCGAATTAAAAATTTAAATATATTCACTTCTAAGAACTTGGAACTTTACAGTCGTTTTTAAAAAAAAAAACATTTCTTTAATAAAACTAAGCAATCATCCAGGCAAGCAATCGTCAATCCAAACTAAGTAATCGTCCATCTCCAACCGGAATAAACCATTTTAACTGTACGACATATTTGCCTGAGACGACCTTTTTTTCGAATTAAAAATTTAAATATATTCACTTCTTAGAACTTGGAACTTTACAGCCGTTTTCTTTTTTAAAAAACATTTCTTTAATAAAACTAAGCAATTATACAGGCAAGCAATCGTCAATCCAAACTAAGCAATCATCCATCTCCAACCGGAATAAACCATTTTAACTGTACAACACATTTGCCTGTGTTGGCATTATTTTAAAACAATAAATTTTAATATATTCACTTTTTATAACTTAAGACTTTACAGCCGTTTCTATTCAAACCTTTCTTTTATGAAACTAAGCAATCATTGTGGTAAGCAAGCATTCGTCCAAATTAAACAATTATCCATCTTCATCCGAAACAAAACCATTCTAACTGTGCGACATATTTATCTGACTTGACTTTTTATAAACTATAAATTTTAATCTATTCACTTCGTATAACTTTACAATTTAAAAAGTCATTTTTATTTCAATAACTTCAGCTATTCAAAAAAAAAAAAAAAATCAAACTTTTTTTTATAAAACAAGACAACCGAAACAAAAACCACTTTAGTATTCATTTTTAGTCTTGGTGACAGCTGTACTGATACCAAATATTGCAGTTATTCGATGCAATATTGACACTAGTCAAGTCTGGTTTCAGTAGCAATCACGACAATATTAAATAAAAAAAAGATAAATTTATGATATTGAGACTATTAAATGAATTTATTGGTGAATTCCCCGAACAATGCCTGCAAACGTCGAAATTCGAAAGAAAGAGTAATTAAGAAAATAATCCGAAGAAAGATAATCCAAAGAAAAGAATACATAGCCAGTAATCTAAAAGCTAGAAGGTAATTTTCTTTCTTTCTCATTGTCACATTTTTTGTTTGCTTTTATTTAATATTTTTATTTCTTAGATCTCTATAAACATTTTTATTTCTAAAAAAAAACGAATATATTCGAATACTATAAAGTCTTTGAGTTTTTTAATTTAAATTTTAAATTAATTGAATCTTGTAGTATATCTCTAATTTTAAAATGTAAAAGAAAGAAAAAGACAAAATTGAATGCAACTTATTTTTGGTTAATCTCCGTGGTTAAAAATATCTCTATATCTTGTGTTAAATTAAAAGCATCATTAAAATCAATATAAAGCTCTAAAATCTTACGGTACCTACGTAAATTATTAAGCAGCATTAAAACAAACACTTTGTTTGTTTCTCCGAACTGCTCACTTTTAACCTTTCATATAGCTCAGTCAGTTTCAAATTTTTATAGCCAACACAATAAGTAAAGTGTTCATGCTTGTGAATGTTCAGTTGCTTGATATTCGTGAAATTAAAATATCTGCATAAAATAGTAAGTTTGTTTAATTGAATAACTTGAAGTTAAAACTTTTTCCGAAGATTTTGGTATCAAACTGTTACTTAGCATTATAAAATGACCTATAACTGCTCAAAACGATTAGGGGAGCAAGGGCATAAAAGTTATGAAAACTTAGCGTGATTGATAGTCCTTAGTGGGCACAAAATGGAGAATGCAGGTTTAACAAAACGCAATACTTGAAGAAAGAAACAAAAAACAATTGCATGGGAACTTTAATTTTTCGGAATGGTATAAAGAGCATGATGCTTCAAGCCAAAATGATGTTTCAATTTAATAACATGTAAAAGACACAAAAACTGATTGCGCGAAAATGATACAGGAGGTTTGTTATGGTGTGTGATCCCCGAATCGCTAAGACTGCAGCATACCTATTTTGCATGGATGTGATGAGGTTATCGATGAGACTTAGTTGAATAATGTTCCTCTATGAGGTAGTGCGATCTCCATGTCTTTGAGAGCAACTAGAGAGCAACTTGAGAGCAACAACTTAGTATTTCAGCAACGCATCGCTGAAGTGCATCCTAAGAAGACTCGATCGGATTGATATCAGGAGAACGTGTTGGCCACTCTACGCGTTGTAATGTTTCAGCTTCAAGAAAGTTCTGCACAATACGAGCTTTATGAGGTCTGACATTATTCTGTATTAAAAGAAAGAAATCACCGATGACTGCAGTGTAAAATACGACATGGCGTTTCAGACTTTCGTCTATATGCCTCTGAGCCGTCAAATTGCCTTTCCGAATGAAATGCAGGTCAGAACGTCCACCTATCTGATTCCAACTCATACGATCAAACCATCTCGTTTTCAACGTTATCTTTCCTGAATGAACATAGGGTTATTTTGAGTGCACCATTTTCACCATACCAAAACACGTCTGGTGTCACACTCTGAACTGAATCGGGACTCTACCGTAAACAGCACTTGACTCCAAACACTTTGCATCTAATCTCAAACAAATCACCGCCATACCAGTACACGTCTGGTGTCACACTCTGAACTGAATCGAGACTCTTCCGTAAACAGCACTTGACTACAAACATTTTGCATCTAATCTCAAACAAATCACCACCATACCAATACACGTCTGGTGTTACACACTAAACTGAATCGGAACTATTGAGTAAACATTACTTGAATCCAAACACTTTGCATCTAATCTCAAACACGTAAAAAATCATGACCTGGCCAAAACACGTCTCGTGTCATATTCTGAACTGATTCGGGACTCTTCCGTAAACAGCACTTGACTCCAAACACTTTGCATCGAATCTCAAACAAATCACCACCATACCAATACACGTCTGGTGTCACACACTGAACTGAATCGGAACTATTGCATAAATATTACTTGAATTCAAACACTTTGCATCCAATCTCGATGTTCAATAGTTCACTTTCTTCGGACAGCATGGTGCCTGGCTGTCAAGGTCACACTGTTGGCTTATGTGCATATAGACCAGTCTCATGAAGCCTCTTTCGAATTGTTTGGTTTGAGATCCTTCGTCCTGTTGCCAAAAGAAACTGTCTTTTAACTAGTGTGGTGTTGGCTATTCTGTCTCAACGAGTTATTAACTGGAGATATCGATCATTATTTGATGTGGTAGGAAATTGACGATCTTGTCCTGGACGACGTCAAACATGCCCTGCTTCTTAGAATGGATTCCAGTCTGTCATTGACACTTCTAGCCACTTTAACAACGTCCTCTACACTTCTTCGTGTCTGCCCGCATTCCTGTCTCCTGATAATACGCATAGCCACGAGTTCTGGAAGATCACGTTATCGAGACATTTTTAAGCAAATGTTCTTCAAAACAAAGCCGAAAGGTTAAAATCTACCATTGAGATAACGAAAGACGGCAACTTCTGCAAAATAAAGATTTCTGCACTTACATCATTTTTCTGGTTTTTGTCGTCATGAACTTTTATTTGCATAGAAAGTTTTTTTCCTGCTATTCTTAAAATTCTGGATATTTTGTTTTGACTTAATTATCAGAAGAAATATTTGCGTAATCTCGTTGAATCCATGCGCCCCCTTATGTTTTTGAGTACTAGTGTATATGGAAATTGAGCGGTTTTTTAGAACCTAAACCGTTCTTCTGAAAGATCTGAAAATGTAGCTCATCTTAATATTTCCTCAAGTTCTTCAATTGAAAGTATGACGTTTATTAATTAACTAATGTATTTATTTATTTTGTTTCATCATTATTTATTTAATTAATTTTTTGAAGGTGAGCACATAGGATACGACGTCAAAATGCCAAAAGGAAAACGAAAAGGTAAATATTTTTCTCTTCCAAATTAAATGTAATTTCTCTTTCAATTTAAATGTAATAAGTAATTTTGCATGATTAGCAACAGATATGAACTGCGAGTAGGATTGCCAACTACTACGATTTTTGCAATGTATTTTATAGAGTGGTAGACAATAAAAAACTAAAGCTTTCTGAAGTTTTTGAAATTTCGCCAATATTTTGAAAATCTCAGCACGAGAGAGATCTGGAGCGAAATTGCGTTTCATATAGACTTTCGAATCCTTTACATGTAGTGATGTGGAAAATAACTTTAAATCAATTTAAGCAAAGAATCATACATTTAAACATAAACTTAGCTACCACAAGAAGAAAATTTCCCAAAAAGCGCAGAAAGTTGGCAACCTTGTGTGAGACTAAATGCCTGCTTAAATGTTAAATAAACTCTACATTCATATTTTCCACAAAAGCAGTTAACAAATATCAAAAAATTATGAATGTAGTAGAACAAATGTTTCATGAAAAGATATATTTTGGATACATAAAAGTTTTTAACCGATTCATCGTTGCACCCGTTTTCAGAAAATTAATTAGAACTGAACCTTCCTTTCGAAAAAGATTCTGTCGTTTTCGATCACCGGTTATTTTTCTTTATAGAATATGACCAAACGAACTCCGTTCGTTAAGCTTTTGGAAGCATATTTACTAAATTACGGTTTCCCCTCATCCCTACATCTTGATGGTAAAAAATCTAAATCTGTCGGGGGAAGAAGTATGTGTACTTGCAGAGAGTATATTTCTGTGTCTAGTTTTGAAATTTAATTAATAGTTAATATTTACTAATTAGCATATTTGAGAACCCTGTCACAAACCTTTTCTACACTCTCAAGTTTTAAAATACTTTTACGCCAGTATTTCCGTTGTCCAGTTGGCATTGTTGTCTTAGAAGCTGGAAGATTTTTTCGTAAATTCACTCAGCGTATCACCTTATTTCCATGCTTATTTAATTCGTTTCTATTTCCTTTTTGAGGGAAATAAATTGCCTGTGACATTACTACTAGTTATCAATAGTTACATTGCATACATGACATTTGTCTTGACACGTTGATATACGTGTTTTATAATTATTTACTATTTTTGATAGTTAAGGAAACTCAACTTATTGCACATGTTAGGAAGAATTTCTTTTAACATACTCTCAATGCAGAAACTTTCTTACAACTCAACTTAATTTTTTTAAAATTATTAATTGTATAAAAAACAAAAAAGAAAACTACACGGAGCAAGAAAAAAAACCTAATATTCACTTTTTAGTAGAGTAAAAGAACAAACCAAGAACACGGAATTATAGACTTGAGAAAATGAGAATGAATGCATGAGAAAATAATAATGCAATTAAAAAAAAGATTGTTAAGAAACCACATTTTTCAATTCGACTTGAAAGGTGAAACCATTTTGAGACGCCTTGAAATAGAGTTATTTCCGTAGCAGCCTGCTGTGAGCCATGGGGCCACGATTTTGGCATGACCAACGACATGATTGTGTGCAATTTGGTCAACATTGTGCGTAGGCTTCTCAGACATGCTGGTACCCTTCGACCTGTCGTTGGATGAGCTGCAACTGAGGATAGAGCCCCAGCATTGACACCTGAATGCCTTCACATTACTCAGACGTGCAGCATCTCTTTTTTTTAACTCACCTAAAAAGCGTGAATTTTAAAATTATTTTATTTATTATTTTCTTCATTTTAGTTTTATCTTTAATAGTTTGTTAATGTTTAAAATGTTTAAAAGTTTGATTTGAAAAAATATTAATAAGAATAACGGTAAGAGCAACGTCAGTTCAACTCACAGCGGACAGAAATTGAATGAACTTGTACTGTTATCCATCACACTCTTGTGATGGATTCAATTGGTTTAAAAGTGGTCAAAAAATTTTCAAGATTTGTCATTCATATAAGAACAAACAGGCACGAAAGCGGGTAAAGAATAGCGTGGCTATAATTGTCAGACAAGTCCTTTCGTGCGTTGTATACCAATACGATTTCACTTTTTTTTTTTTAAATTATTTAATATTTTAGGTGTCCCTAGTGTGCCGAATGCCAGAAACGATGGGCAGTCTTCTGTTTCAACTAGAGCCGCGCCTAGTCCCAGAAAAAATGTAATTACAGATAGCGAAAACTTGGAAAATATCCCTATTCCTAGTGCATTTGCTGAAGCATCTAATTCCATATTTTCTGATACTTTAAGCGATGAAGATATCAAAATCGATTGTACTGACAGGATGTTAATTACTGCTGGCCTTCCAGCAAAACAGGCTCCCGGTAAATTAGGAAGAAAGATAAAATTGATTTCTAATTTGTTCTCTATTTCACTTTTACCTGATGGAAATATATATCACTACGATGTAAAGATAATAAATCTTACACCAGATACAAGCAAGCCAGAAGATCCAAATTGTAAAAGATATAGTTGTATGAATACTCGAATTAATCGGGAAATTATAGATCAAATGTTGAAAACCAATGTTCATTTCCAAAATTCGTATGCTGTTTACGATGGCAATAGCAATCTATACACTCCATCACCTTTACATCTAGTATTTCCGTATGAAAGTGGTATAATTAGCATTGAAAACGAAAATAAGAATCCGAAAAAAGTTAAGGTTTTTAAAGTCCAGATTAAACCAGTTGAAAAGAAAAATGGTCATGGCATGAAAACAAACGACTGCACCATTAAATTGGTAATTTTGCATGAGCTATTTAGTGGTAGAATGCGAGACATTGACGACATTCAGGAAGCAGTGATGGCTGTTGAGACAATATTTCGACATTCGCCTGCGCTGAAATACACTCCAATAGGGCGTAACTTTTTCCACCCTCATATTAACGGAGTGGAACCTCTTAATGGAGGCACAGAAATATGGTTCGGTTATCATCAAAGTGCACGTTTGGGGCAATGGAATCTCATGATAAACTTAAATACAAGCGCTACAACGTTTTTTCAAAAACAATCTTTGATGGACTATGTTGCAAAGTCTCTCAAAAGTCATAAACAGGCATTGTCGTGTTTCATCAATAAGGATGAAAATACCATAAAACGATTGAGCAGTGAGTTAAAAAATGTAAAAATCGAAACGTATCATCAAAGATCAGTTCCTAAAATGACGTATCGTATTGCCAGAATCGTCAAAGAAAACTCCAGGGAATTAAAATTCAAAATGGGAACAAGTAATGTGACAGTTGTCGAATACTTCCTTAAAAAATACAGAAAAGAATTGAAATATCCTCATTTACCATGCGTTCAAGTCAAACCAGAAGATAAAAGAAGTTATATTCCAATTGAGCTATGTCATATACCTGAAGGACAACACTGCCGAAAAGAGCTGACAGATGATGATAAACGAGAAATGATTAAATATACAGCAGATCCTCCGAGTAAGAAATTTAATCAAATACTGGACCTAAGGAATAAACAGGCTAATTACGATAACGATGAATATTTGAAGAACTTTGGAATTGAAGTAGAACATGAACCCATACATTTGCCTGGACGTGTAATTGAAGCTCCGAATCTAAATTACAAATCTGGTAAAATACAGCCAAAAAATGGAACTTGGAACATTAAGCATTTAAAATTCTACATCGGATCCAAAATTGCTTCTTGGATTTTATTAAGTCTCGCTTCTGAAGATGATTGCGAATACGAAAATTTAGGATACTTCTCAAACCAATTGCAGAAAATCGGTAATGCTGCTGGTCTGGTGATAAACGGACCTGTTGACACGAAAATTATTCAAGGATCTGATATTCAGGAACTACTAAAGAATGTTAAGAAGGAGTTTATTGGTGTCCAACGCAATCTGATCCAATTTATTGTTGTAGTCATTCCCTATAAAAGCAAAATTTTATATAGGAACGTGAAACAAATAGCTGAAGTTGAGCTTGGCCTCTTGACTCAGTGCATCGATCATAAGAATGTATTAAAATGCAATCCTTCATTGCTAAGCAATTTGTGTCAAAAAATCAATGCTAAAATGGGAGGCATTAATCACACTTTAACGCAAGGAGAAATTCCCAAAATAATGGAGAAACCAGTGATTGTAATAGGTGCTGATGTATCGCATGCTCCTGTCACTGACAGAAGCGGGATATCTGTAGCAGCCGTCGCAGGGGGTCTTGACATGAAATTGTCACGTTTTGCTGTCGTGTGTAAACTTCAAAAAAATCCTAAGGCCAGTAAGAAGTCTGTTGAAATTATTCTTGAGTTAAAGGACATGGTGAAAGCATTGTTAAAGGCCTTTTATAATCATACGATGGGGAAAAAACCAGAGAAAATAATTTTTTATAGAGATGGAGTGAGTGACGGTCACTTTCAAAAAGTCAAAGAAGAAGAAATAATGGCCGTGCGACGAGCATGTATTGAGTTGCAAAATGATTATCAACCAGCTATTACGTTCGTCATTGTGCAAAAACGGCATCACGTCCGGTTTAGACCAGAAGATTTCAGGGATGGAGTCAGACCAGAAGGAAATGTACCTCCAGGGACAGTTGTGGATACTGATATTGTACACCCAGTACACAGAGATTTCTATCTTTGTAGTCACTTAGGATTGAAAGGTAATAAATCAAGTTCTAAAATGATTTATTTTAATCCAAAAATACTGCGCCATGGAAATACTGCGCGTGCGCCATGGAATTCATAACTCAAAAGTATTTTCACTAATTGACTTCAAATTTAAATTCTATGTTTTAAATTGTATAATTTATACTGAGAAAAGCTGATCGATCTCTGAAGGGGTCAGGGAACTAACCTTGCATCAGAAAGGTTCTGGGTTCGAATCCCAGACAAGGCATGGATGTTCTTTCATTCTCTGTACTATCTGTCCTTGCTGTGGGAGCAACGTTGGCCCACCTAATATGGTGCCCCTGAAAGAGTGGTCAACAAATCTGGCCCTCTGATTGATGCCTGTATTGACGAAATGTGGTGGTGGGCAATGGAAAAATAATACTGAGAAAATGCACCGAATTACTATAAAAGTCTTTTACAGTAAATGTAGCATTTAAAGCACCAAATATGGAAAAATTCCCGATGGAATTTAAAACGTATGATATTTAAAAATAGTCCTCCTTCGTTATTCCCAACATAACTAAATTGTAGCTGGATTATTTTCCTTCGAGAAAATAATCCAGTCCTTCAAAAAACAAAAGTATTTAACAATAAAGTTCACCCACCCTTAAAGAAAATTATGGTTATTTAAAACTTTTTTCAATCTATTTAACGAAAAATAGCATATCAACTTTTGCAATTTCTATTGCCGTGGCACCGAATGCAAGTCCAGCGCGATGCCGATATCTCAATAAAGTATTATCCTGCCAAAAGGGATTTAAATTTTTTTCTGAATTTAATATCTAGGTTTTAATCAATTTTTAAGTTTCTTGAACTTAATCAACCAATATCCTCCAGGTTTCGACTACGTTTTTCTGAATTATCGATCTTTTGTTGATTTTTTAATCAACTTAGTTTCGAACCTAGATGGTCTTAGAAGAATCCTGGAATAAATTAGCTCTCCCGGCTACAGCAGTTTTGTGTGGATTGCGTTAATGTCAAATTCTGTGCCCTTCCTAAATATTGCGTTCAATTTTTAATGTTGTGATTAATTTTGGATAAATAAACAATAGAGAACCAACAAAACTATAAATCCTTTCCACTGTATTTTTATTTCAATGTATTCATATCACCTTAATTGTTTTCTGATTAATTTTCGTAGTAAAGACTTGGATAATCTGGGTATAGATGTATAGTGAAAAAAAAACCACAAAGTAGTCGAGAACTTGTCGGCTGTATAACAAAAGTGAGCCCCATGGCTGCAAAAAGTTCGCTATAGGTCTATAGAAAAATTTTGCCATTGGCATATGGCAAAGGTGCATGGTAAAATTTTACCATAGTCAGAACCCCATATGTAGATCCTATGGGGCTTTGTATGACGAATCTATGGCTGCTACTTAAGAGTCGTTTTACTCTAAAGTTTTGGATTTTAAACCATACGTCCCTAATATGTATCGAATTTCCGATAAAGATTTATAAAAAATATATACTGCATAGTAGTGAGATTACGGCGAACTCTGTATGCTTGTGTTTATTGCATTTTTTATAACTTGGTTATAGTTTTTATATCTCTTCTAGGAACCAGCAGACCTGCTCATTATACAGTGTTGGAAGATGACAATGAATTTTCAGCTGACGATCTTCAAAAGTTAACGTATTATTTATGCAACATTTCATTCCGTTGTTCCAAAAGCATATCCATACCAGTACCTGTCGCGTATGCTGATTTGGCCGCTTATCGCACGCGGTTGCGTCTGTTTATTTTGCCTGAAGATCAGAAAGAAAAGCAGATAGAGAGCAATGAAATATTGCAAGAAACGATGGACGCAACTCAACTTGTTGATTCGATCAAGAATTCTATGTATTTTGTGTAAAATTATTTCTAGATTAGCCATGAATTGTCTACAAATTTATATCTATTAGTGTCTATAATTATTACACTTTTGTTTGAATTGTGTTAATTAAGTTCTGATTTTTTAAGTATTTGCTTTAAAATTATGGTCCTGTTTCTAATTGTTGTATTGTTCATTAATTTGTTATATTAACGTAATCTTGTGTTAAATTAAAAAACAGATTTTTGAGTGAAAATTATTGTCCTGTTGCTAGATTGTCCATGAATTATTTATAGATTTATAACTATGAGTATCTATAACGCCATTATTTTTGTGTGACTTTAGTTTTATGTTAATTGATTTCAGAATTCTGTAAATTTGTGTTAAAGTTACTGCTCTTTTAATAAATTACTGCATTATCCATGAATTTTTAGCATAATTTTGAGTGAATTTAGTGAATAGATTTTTGAGTGAAATGTGTTTGGCTCTATCAGGGTTTCAGTACAGGAGAGATTATTTTTTTCAAAACTTACACACATCAATCTAAAAAAGTTGGAAAATAAATGAAAGTTGCTATTTTTTAAAACAGATTAAAATCAAAGCAGTGAAATATTGCAAGAAGCGCTAAATTGTACACAACTTGTATTTCCATTCTGAATTCTATGTATTTTGTGCTAAAATTATTGTCCTGTTGCTGGATTGTTCGTGAATTATCTATAGATTTATAACTATGACTACCTATAATTCTATTATTTTTGTGTGACTTTTGTTCTGTCTTAATTTGAATTCAGAATTCTATAAATTTGTGCTGAAGTTACTTCTCTTTTAATAAATTATTGTATTATTCATGATTTTTAGTATAATTTTGTGTGAATTTGGTGAATAGATTTTTGTGTGGAAATGCGTTTTGTTCTAATGCAGAGTTACACTGCAGGAGATTCTTCAATAATTTGCAATAAGAACAAATTAATTGTTATTTTTCAGGTAGAACGAATTTTTGCTTTTATTGAAACGTAAGACTATTTTTAATCATCGTCTTTAACAATAAAATATATTTCATTACGAATAAATATGCTTATTACATATTTTAATCACATTTGATCTGTTTTTTCTTAGTTAACCAATATTGAGACTAAACGAACTAATGATTCAACGTGGATAATGTGGACATATAGGTGGGAGGATGGAGCTTCTGGTGACCAGAAAGGAGTACGGGCACGCTTTTGGATATCCGAGTCTGCCCAAGCCAGAAGAACTTTAATCCAAGACCACTATACATAGGATTACTTAGGGCCGGGTCCGACCGAAACAAACGTCTATTAAACGTCTCGCTTTTATAGGCCTTTGCTACCTAAACAATGAAAGTAGACATTAAAACCTTTTTATCACAATTCAATTAACAAATTTTACATTTTTCATACTTAATAACTGTACCAAACGTTTTATAATCGTTGTTAAACCAATCAGCGGTTCAAGGACGAGACCGTTGCACAATATGTGAGATTTTTCGTCGAAGCACATGCATCAAATTTCATCTTTATGGACGATAATGCCCGTCCACACAAGGCTGATTTGGTTGGACGAATACTTCCAGTCCAGTGTCTCCAACTTTTTCGTGCCATGCCCCACCTAAGCCTTTCTAAAATTCTTATGCCCCTCAAATTATGTATATGTTAATATACATAATTTTTAATATTAAAAAATTGAATTATTCACTTAAGAAGCTTATATGATAGGTTTTAGGAAGAAATCACTAGGAAATTGTTAACGAAACACAGTAAGTAAATTGTTAACGAAACACAGTAAGTAAATTTTGAAAACATGTAATGAAAAATTCAAATTCGAAATAATGTTAATGAAGATTTTTCCATAATAATTTAATATTTTAATTTCGTTAGATCCTTGCGCTCCATATTTGCTGAACAGAGATTTTATGTTAGGTTCCAATTTGGTTAGCTTCAGTCTCAAGTCTCCCCGTTGTGTTATATCCAGACGATTTCTTTTTTTACCAGTGAATCATTTACAGCACTAAATCCACATTCAGCTAAATATGAAGATGGAAGCGGTAACAATAGTTTCCTTGCACATTTGGTTGAATTTGGGTATTTGATTTCTGTTTCCTCGCAAAGCCATGCCGTCACTCCTTTTATATGAAACAAAGTTTTAACTGGCTCATAATTTTGCATTTCTGCGAGTTATTCTTGATACTGCATATTTGATATATCAGACAAATCCACTAACATTGGCAGCATCATCCATGTTGGAAAATCAATTTGTTTTAAATCAGAAAATCTTTCTTTTAAATTAGTCGGTAGAATTTTCAGATGACAATAACAAGTAAAGCGGTATCATTTACTTCACATTTTTGGAGCCAATGAGTTCAAAGTTTTTGTCGATAATATATTTCTGACATAACTCAATAAGGGTAATAAAACCAATTATCTTCGCTTTTGCATCAACAAGAGTTTTATTTGTTCCTTTAAATCGCTTATTTAATATATTTAGTTTTTCAAAGATATCGGCTAAATAACTCACAAATGCTTTACCATCGACTGTTAACAGATACTTCATTTCAGATTAGTCGCTTAAAAAATCACTAAGAGTATCAAACAGTTCCACAAATCTTCTCAAGCAGTTCCCTTTAGAGAGCCATCTTACTTCAGTGTGAAGTATAAGTCTCACATGGTCTGCCTTTCGCTCTTCTCAAAATAGCTTGAAGAGACGCTCACATTTGGCATTAGCTTTAATAGCATTGATACATTTTATTACTGAATGTAGTACTTCATTTAGAACAGGCGAGATGTTTTTAGCTACCAAGTTTTCCCTATGAATAACGCAATGCACAAGAATCATTTCTGGATTCTCATCTTTCATCGATTTTAAGCAACAATTTTTCTTGCCCATCATATTAGGAGCACCATCTGCAGCACAAGATGTTATATTTTTTATTGGTATATTATTGACATCTAAGTAGTTTTTTACCTTATATCTTTGGAGGTAGTTGTGCTTTCTAATCTCTTACAGAACAACATTTCTTCATCAAAATGTCTTTTATCAATATATCTTACTAAAGTTATCAATACTGTCTATCCATACACTGTCTATCAAACTTGTGATACGACTATTGATATCACTTTAGTATGTATCATGTTAATTTGAGTTAAAAATCTAATACACATATTTAAAGTTAAATTTAATGATTAAAATATTCTTGATTACATATTGATACCATAACATTAAGTAATACAAAAGGAGGAAAGAATCTAGAATCACTCACCAGGGCGTCATCTCATAATCTGGTCACCATCCCTCAGCTAGGCAACACTTCTACTGATTCCTAATTGGGTACAACCCCTACAGCAAGAGGGAACTTCGCCAAACTTACCCTTTGGCTCACTTTATCGATGTTTTTGGCGCACTTACTATTTCGGAACTCCTTGATCTGCATCACTTGATTCATCCATTTGCACTGAGAATTTTCTTGTTTTCAGCTTTTCAACAAGTTGTTTTTCAATATCTTCACTCATTTCGTCTATTCTTCAGATGCGAACAACTGTATTGTTTAGCGAGATTTTAAAGCGTCCGGGGGTCCACGTGAAGCCTATCGTCAGCCACAGGGGGGTCAACTTGAAGACGCCAAAAACCCAGTTGATATTTTGGTCTCATCAAACGAATTTATAATATTTATTGGCCGCAATCATTTAAGAAGTTGCTTTTTTCTTTCAAGTTTGGCACCGAAAATCTATCATTGCATTTAAATGGCCCGGAGCAAAGAGATTACANTAAAATATTAAAAATATTATTACAAATTGAAAATTCGGAAAGGAAAATAATGAAATGATATAGTCTTTTTATTAAGCATAATAAAATTAATTCTATTCCAAACTTTTGATTTCCAGGATCTTTTCAACAGCATTCCAATTTCTAAACTAAAAGATGTCCTTTAGAATTATTACTATGATTTCAAAAATATCCTTGATTGATTGTCCTATTATTGTCCAAATATCCTATTTTGATTATTGGGAAGTTCTAATTAATATTTGTCCTTTTAATAATTATCTTTTCAATGGAAAAGATATTTTTCATCAAATTGAAGGAATACCACAAGAACCTAATTTTTCATCTCTCTTAGTTAACTTATTTTTGCACTATTATAAAAATATTATACTCTTAATATTAAATTGGCTTTTAGATTTATTGATGATTTAATTATCTTTAATTTTCAAATTACACAGTTTAATTAAATAATATTAAACCCGCGGAATTAAGCTTGCTTCGTAATCATGATGATATTATTAATTTTAATTTTTTGAATGTGGGTGTTATAAAAGCAGAAAATATCTGCTTGGTTGATTTATACAATAAAAGAAATGTTTTTAATTTTAATATAAATAAACTAAATACTTGGAATTCTAATGTTTCTAAAGACAATTGTTTAAATACCATTTTTAATCAAATAAATGGAATTAAAAGAATCTATAGTAATGTTAATTTCTCCAACAAGCAAATAGACAAACTCTTTCAAAATTTGATACAAAAAAGAAACAAAAAAAAAAACCAATGGATACCCAACTAAAGTAATTAAATTATGTTTAAAATCAGTGAGTTAATTGTTTATTATTGTAAATAATTTACTAAAAACTTCATTGCTAATTTATATAATTTTTGCCATGTGCAAATCCATTTCTGGCAAATACGTTATCAAAATTATGGGGGAAATGAGAAATTCATATTTCTCTCTCTCTCTCTCTCTCTTTTTTCCCTTAAATAAAAACTAATTTTCTAAAATCATTAAATTAGTACAATTAAATATCAACCTTATTAATTGAAAACTTCTTTAAAATATCCTGTATAATACTACCTTGTGCACATCCATTTTCTGGCCCATACTTGGCAACTAACGAATCTAACGTGCTTCAGTACTAATGCAAGAACGCGCTATAAAATAAAACCTTCTATTTAGGCTTTTACCTTAATTTGCGTTTCTGTTTTCATATTTTGTAATCTGGCAATCTCATTACGAAAATATTTTAAATCATTCTTGTAAATTTGAATTCGCTACTCACTTTATAGATTTTGTTTTATGTTTCGTTCTGTTCTTTCTTTACATTTTATTTTCTGTTTTTTGCGTGATATTTATTACTTAATGTGTTCTATTCTATTTCATTTAAAAAAAAAATTTGAGTGCTCTTCACACAATTGATATATTTTGCTTTGGCTAGACTGACATAAAATTAGAAAGCACCTATTTTTGGGGGATATAATCGTGTGAGCTGATAATGAGAGATTATATCTTTTTTTTTTTCCTTCGAATTCTTACAAAAAAAAAATTATTTATTTATTATTTTTTTTTCCAAATATTTTTGTAAATAAATTTCATTAATACAGTAATTTTTTCCATGTTCTCTCTCTCTCTCTCTGTATATATATATATTGT
>NC_092212.1:60094527-60102503 GCF_043381705.1 Parasteatoda tepidariorum | reverse complement strand
TATATATATATATATACTTGGAGAATTCGCAGCTATTAATGAATAGTACAAGAACTTGAACCTGAATTTTACTCATCCGTGCACGACCACAAAAATAAATTCACAGACAATTCCGTCAACTCCTCCGAAGTCACACGCCTTTGACGTCATTCTGTTATCCACCTATCACGCATTATTAACATGGCATTTTCATATTTCGGTTTCAGTTTCCGTTATTTCATCATTAGTTTCGCTTTCCGTTTTCTTCTTTCTATAAAATCTCGATTGTATCAGTTCTTTTAACAGAGATAAAGATTTGATTTCATTTGGAATGTTTGAGAAACGAAGTAATATTGATTTCGTGGTTCCCAGTCGGTACAATTTTAATGAGCGTAACCTTTTCTTCTGTAAAAATATAAAGGATAACCGTCTGACAGAGTTTTTCTTACGCAGTAAGTATTTTAGTTTATTATGTTTCAGTTTGAGCCAATGTGTTTTAGAAAATTTTTATTTACTAAACCCGTTGACGCAAATAGGACACTTGTGTCCCTTTTATTTTTCTGGCACTCTAATTACATCTGTTTAAGCCAATGTGTTTTAAATTACCATTTTTATTTACTTAACCCGTTGACGCAAATAGGACACCGGTGTCCCTTTTATTTATATTTTTTCTGACACTTTAATTACATCTGTTTGAGCCAATTTGTTTTAAATTAACAATTTTATTTACTTAACCCGTTGACGCAAATAGGACACCGTTGTCACTTTTATTTACATTTTTTCTGACTCTTTAAATACAGGGATGGTTTTATTTTGGTATATTTTTAAAATATGAAAAAAAAAACAGTCTGATAGTTACTAAAAAATTCTGTTAAATGATCTGAATAATGCTTGCATTAAAAATAAAATTCAAAAAATATAATTGAAAAAAATGTCATTCATATTCAAAAATTCATCAATAATCGATTTTGCAAATTAAAGAAATTTCAATGACGAATGACTGTTTCTCTTAGATTGAAATAACTGCAAATAAAAGCAAATTAAAAAAGTATATGTATATTGTTTAGATGTGAGCCGTGTTTGGAAGATTTTATCTTTAACAAAAAAAAAGTCATCGGTGTTTCATGTAGTATTTCTAACCATAAATTATTAAAATGCTAATTACAATATTTTTCTTTTATTTTGACCTAAATTAATACAAAATAATGAAAAAGGTTTGAAAAAGATGTCTAATATAAATTCTGCGTCAAAAGGTTAAGCGGTTGTTTCGAACTTTAGCAAAGGATATGAATTTTTAACTTAAATCTGTAATCATTGAATTTATGCAAGAGCTAAACATAAGGATTTATAAAATTTAATTTTAACTTTAATGCTTTTAAAAAGTGATGTTGAACGTTAAATTATTTTAATGTTTTGTGACATTCGTTACCAATTTCTTTAAATACAAGCTCTATTTTTAAAAAAAAACGCATCATAAAATTTGTAATGTATTAATCTAAATTTAGTTCCTTTATTTTTGTTATTTTCCCTTTAAAGTCATATTTTAGTATTTTAAAAAATAAAATTCAATGTTATAAAAAATAAAATTCATAATTTCAACTAATAAAATTCATCTTTTCAACAAATGTTTGACAATGTCTTTAAATACATTTATTTCACCAAATTATCATTACATGATTAAATCAAGATTTTATAAGTTGAGAAGTTTAATTTAAAATATGATATTAATTTATGATATTAATTATAAGTTTTATTTAACTTTAATGGTGAAGTTAATATGTATATTTAGTTGAATTTTTCCGTATAATATTTAGAATTTTATAACCAATTCTACATAATTTGTTTTAACATTTTTTGCTTGATATTCCAAAACGAATGTTTAAACAAATTCATATCATTGGGATAATGTAATAATAAAAATTACGATGAATTACGAAACTATGATGAAAATTAATTTATTAATTCATGATTAATTTATTAATTCATGATGAAAATTAATTCATGAATATTCTCTCTTACCTAAAGAGTTGAAAAAATTCTTTCTGTAATAAAAAAAAAAAGATTGTTTTTTTTATTTATTAATTTCATTATGATGGTGATTGTTGGTATTCCATTTATAAATAGATTGCATTTAACGTATACAATTCCATAATATGCTCAAGTTTATAAGTTGACGTTTATTACTCCATTAAAAATATTTCTTATACTTGGGATTCTAAAAAAAAATGCATTCAATTTGTTTAAACAGACATTAAGAATGACGATTCACAAAAAAAAAACACTCTGGGAGAACAATTTTTTTTTTTTTTTTTTTTTTTTTTTTTTTTTTTTTTTTTTTTGTATTTATACAAATACATACTTGATATTGCCTAACTCAAGTGTTACTGAAATTAGTTTGGCTCCTAGAGCTACTGATATTTTTTTAAATGACATTTTTAGACTATTTTTTGTCAAAGTGTACAAGTTTAAAAACGCTATATACGCTAAGAGTTCGCGTAGATTATGTTAAATTATGTTTATCAATCATTTATTTTATTCTATTTTTCTATTAAAGGTTGACACTACGAATTACAAGCAAGAAAATAATATGGCTAAAACAAATCGCAAAGGTATGAAAATGTTCTTAATTCTTTTAAATTAAATTATTATTATGAAAGTATTAATTATTCAGTTTTCAAAAATAACAATTGCAGTTGAGCAGTCACTAATATTTTACTGTTTTCAAAGCTGAAAACGGAAGAGTTAGACACATTTCTTTCCCTTATATTAAAATTTGAAGGAAAAAAATTAATGCTTTGTTAATTTTTTCTTTTAACTTTTTAGGAATGAATCAAAACTATCCTGTTGGCCACCCTTCATATCTGCAGGCATCAAGTATGTAGATATAGTGTATTTAACAGTTTAAACGAAGGAAACTATTTTATTAGAAATTTATATAACTATTCAGCATTTTTATATAATTATGGTTCTTTTTTCTAAAAAAGTGGTAGCACAATTCTTCCATTATTACGATTCATATTGCCATTTCATTTGTCTACTATATAAATATTAATTATAATATTATAAATATATACATATATATTAATAATAATGCTAATAATAATATTATTTACAATTAATATTACATAAATTTATAATAATTTACAAATTTATTATAAAAATTTTTAAATTAAAACTATAAATGTATTATTATTTTATGAAAATATTGTTTCTGCTATAATATTAATATAATATAAACATTTATATTTATATCTGAAAACAAATCACAATGCTTTCAATAAAAATGAAATGGCAAAATAAAGAAATATCAACATTGCATATACAACTATGTAATACTACTTTCTTCATAATTGCAAGGTGTCCCCAGTATGGAAAAAAGTTAAGAACTGGTGGCAAATATTTTAATTAATAAGATGATCGTAAATTTAAAAACCTTTAATTCCTCTTCAATTTTAGGAAATCAGTTGTAAAACATATATTTAGTTTACAAATATTGTTGAAAGATAGTAATTAGATGGAACGTATTATTCCCTGCATCTTTTTACCAGTTTTTAAAAATTTTCTCAAATGTGACTACTCTGCATAGGTGTTCTACTTATATAAGCCACTTTTCGAGACTTTTCATAGGCTAATGTTAAAACAAGCATAAATTTACAAATTGTAGCAACGATAAAATTGTTACTAAAAATAATTAAATTGGGACTTAAAAGGCAATAGGAGCCAGATTCAATAAAGGACCCGGCACAAATCTTATGAAAATTAATTCTCTGTCGAATGGGCTAAAAACTTATAGTCTATAATAACTTAATTTTTGACTTATAATATAATTGGCTAAAAACTTATATATTAAAATATGCTGTAGTTCAAAACATTACGAACATAAGTTCTCATTGATACTAAATCCAAAAATGGATAATTTTCGAAACATGAATCCTGAAATGTAAGAGTTAAAGGCATCGGTGCCTGTGGTGAAAAGTGCTCGTAGCTCGCAGCATTAATTTAGGTAAGGTGACCAAATTTTTAAACCATGATTTGAAGACAAATCAGCGGTGTAAACCTGGAAAAATTATGCAATTTGAGGACACGTATATATTTATGGAAAATATAAAATTATATGTGCAACAAAACTTTTTTTTTTTTTTTAAATTATTAACTTATATCAGGTACAAATCCATTTTTATCAAACTTGATTTCATTACTAAGCACTTTTGAAATATCATATAATACTAGTGGGCTGCGCCCCCTGCTCGCCAACCCTCGAAGATTGCTACGCAATCTTATATGGTTGGCTTCGCAAACCAAGCTCGCTTCGCTTGCTACTAACTTAGGTACATTGCAAATACACAAAATTCTAAGAATTCAAAACAATCATTCAAATCCATATAACAACTTTTTCTTAAAAAAAAATTACATCTTTTTAGTAAATACTAAGTCATTAAAATAAATTTGAATTCAAATAAATGACATGTAATTCGTTAAACCTATTAGAAATGTGCTATAGAATAAAATCTTATAGCGTAACAGCACGACTGAGACTCATTTTTCAATGAATAACTAATAACAAAAATAAAACAAATAAATTCGTGATATAAATCAAAAATCTTCAAATAAATTCGTGAAAAAAAAGCGCTTTCGACAAAATACTGAAATAGAGATCTATCGACAAGGACTACTCACTTCTGCCTAGATTAAGGTTATTTCAGTTTCCGTTTTTAAAAATCTATATGTTGAGCCACCTCAGCTAGATCTGGCATGTGACATTTTTAGCGGCAATCATTGATCGATTTTCTAGTGTTGCCATTCAGGGAGCTGTAATGAGGCTTTTTTTTGTCACCGTGCAAGAGAAATATATATATAGATTCTGGATTTGAATGCAAGTAACTTGAAAGAGTACACTATTATCAAAATGTATTTGTGTTTTGCTGAAATTATTTTATAAATAGCATAGCGCTCTCATATATTTGTTTTAGTTGTGTGCTTTTTTGTTAGTTTTAGTTGTGTGCTTTTAAGATATCGTCTAATTTATATTATAAATCGTCTAATTTAACCAATTGATACTCGAACGTGAACTAGTCCAAACCGGTTTCAGTCGCGTAAAAAACAATAAAGATATATAGTATCATCTAATAATTAAGATTTTAGATGGAATCTTATAGTGCTTGTAATAATTTGTCAGGGACTGCAGTTTAAAAATATATATATTTATTTTTAAGTTTTTATGTAGCACTTTATGAATTTTGACACAAATTAATCAAAATTTACTTTCCAGGTCATTCTCCCAAACCTAATGATAAAAACACCAGACAACCAGCTGATTTGAATAATGATACTAAAATATCTAGTTCAAAGAAAAATGAAAGGCAAGCTGACGATAATTTGAGAACTTCTTCATCAAAAGGCGTTGTTGAAGTTCCCGTTTCAACAAAGACCTCAGGTAATGTTACAGTTCCTAGGTCTTCTACGATATCAGCAGCCCAATCAGAAACTGCTGATGCCACTAATGATGAAAAATCCAGGGATGACATTTCCAACGGGAGGCAAATTACCAGGGGACTACCACCCAAACTACCTCCTGGTATTCTGGGAAGAAGAATCAGATTGGTTTCTAATTTGTACACGATTTCTTTACTGCCCGATGGAAAGATATTTCATTATGATGTGAAAATAATTAAATGGAAAATTGATGAAGCAACCGATTTGGATGATGAAACTGAAAAAAATAAAAAATATGGTGTCAAGAATACAAGACTCAATCGTGAGGTTATTGAAAACATGTTGGCTAACAATACTCATCTCCGCAATTCTTATGCTGTTTATGACGGTAAATATAATTTATACGCTCCATCTCCCTTACAAGTGAAATTTCCATATGAAACAAAAGTTTTCCTGGAAAACGAAAACAAAAACCCTGAGGAGAAGAGAGGTTTTTTAGTTGTAATGAATCCAGTTCAAAAGAAAAATGGTATGGAAGAAAACAGCTGCGCCATAAACTTATCTGTTTTGCATGAACTTTATCAAGGGAAGTTGTCCGATGTTGACGACGTCCAAGAAGCACTGGTTGCTCTTGAAACTGTATTCCGACATACGCCTTCCTTAAGGTACGTTCCAATCGGACGAAATTTTTACCATCCTGATATTGGAGGAATGCACCCTCTTAGTGGAGGCATTCAAATTTGGTTTGGTTATCACCAAAGTACACGTTTGGGACAATGGAACCTGACTGTCAATTTGAACACAAGTGCTACAACGTTTTTCAACAAACAAAATTTGATAGAATACGTTGGCAAATCCTACGACATCAGACATGAATTATCAGAAACAGCAATTGAAAGATTGGCTGGCGAATTGAAAAATGTGAAAATCGAAACTGGTCATCTGGGCTATAAAGCTAGACGTTGCATCATTGATGTGACTATGCAAAGCGCTCGAAGTTTAAAATTTGAAATCGAAACAAAATCTGGTGGAACGGAAATTGTTTCAGTCTTACAATACTTTCGTGATACACATAATATCAACTTGGCATATCCTCATCTGCCTTGTGTACAAGTAAAGCCTAAAAAGAGAAGAATATATTTACCTTTGGAGCTATGCATTATTCCTGAAGGAGAACACAGTAAAAAGGAATTATCTATTGAAGATAAGAGACAAATGATTCAATATACTGCTGATCCACCCGTGAAAAAATTTAATAAGATATCAGACATAAGAAATAGATGGGCTGATTATAATAATGATAAATATTTGAATAACTTTGGTGTTAAAGTAGAGGACAAAGCCATTAGTGTAAATGGGCGTGTACTGGAGGCTCCTACGCTTAATTATAACAAAAATAGAACTGTTAAACCGGCCACGGGATCTTGGAACATTAAAGGCCTGGAATTCTATGATGGAGCACATATATCTACTTGGGCCTTACTCAGCTTAGCACCGGAGAAATGGTGTGGCTATAGAGATTTAGAACGTTTTTCGCAAGAATTGAAGATAATAGGTAAAAACGCTGGTTTGAATATGGGAAATCCCGATTCAATTAAAATATTACGTGGTTATGATGATTATGAAAAAATACACAATGCCAAGGAAGAATTAAAATGCCTCCAGAGAAAGCGGGTTCAATTAACGGTTGTGCTGATTCCAAATAAAGATAAATTTTTATACAATAACGTAAAACAAGTGGCTGAAATCGAACTTGGTCTTCTAACACAATGCATAGATAGCAACAATGCAAAGAAGTGCAATGCTTCCGTTTTGAGTAACCTGTGCATAAAAATCAATGCGAAAATGGGAGGAATTAATCACATTTTAACGCAAAGGGAAATCCCACAAATAATGGCTAAGCCTGTTATTATAATGGGTGCTGATGTTTGCCATGCCGGCATTACAGATAAAACTGGAGTATCCGTAGCATCGTTAACGGCAAGTCTTGATATGCTGTTGTCGCGTTTTGCTGTCATATGCAGATTGCAGAAGAATGAAAAATTGAAAAAGAAATCGGTCGAGAATATTCTTGAGCTGAAGGATATGGTAAAAACTTTGCTGAAAGCTTTTTACGCTCACACAAAAGGACAAAAGCCTGAGAAAATAATTTTTTTCAGAGATGGCGTTAGTGATACCCAGTTTCAAGACATTAAGAAAAAAGAAGTAAATGCTATTCGAGAAGCTTGCGTCGAAATACAAGAGGGGTATCAACCAGCTATTACGTTTATCACAGTTCAAAAGCGACATCATGTCCGTTTCAGGCCAGAAGATTTCAAAGATGGAGTCGGGAAGGAAGGAAATGTACCACCTGGAACTGTTGTGGACACTGGCATTGTCCATCCAGTGCATTCAGACTTTTTCCTTTGCAGTCATCAAGGATTGAAAGGTAAGCCTTTCCTCTTTAAATGATAGAACACATAATTTATTTTTATCCATAAGTTGTTTACGTCCACATTTTGAGTACATGTTCATAGCTGCCAAAGAGAACATTACACCACGGGAGAAACTTTTTATTACAAATT
>NC_092212.1:59944108-60094001 GCF_043381705.1 Parasteatoda tepidariorum | reverse complement strand
TTTCACTTACGGTCTCTTTTCTTTATGGTGCTTCTGTGTACGTCACCGCTTCAGGAAAGCATTTCCGACCCCACATTGCTATATGATTTCGAGTCGTCAGGATGCCCCCTACCCCTCTTAGAAGTTCTGAAACGCTTAACTGAGACACCCTGTATATATATATATAGTTGAACTTGTGTAAGAGAATAACGGTACAGTACGCTGGCAACAGTTGAAATGAAGAACAACTGTATAGTACGCAAAATGCTGTTGAATTAGTAGTAGAGAATAGCTGTTGTGATAGAATTGCAATGGTAAATTACCACCATTTGTAGCATCAACGTGGTGTAGTATGAGGACAGAATTAACAGACACCTGGGCAAATACTTGAAATTGGATGGTCTCGCATGAAGACGAAGGCATTGCTCAAATTTCTCAGTCATCACTACCGTTTGTCGACAAACTTTGGGATAACCTAACCTCAAATAAAAACGGAGAGCAGCAAACCGCAGATTTACCTCATTCCTTTTTCGCACAATCTGTTTTTTTGAGGGGGGTCACTTAGTATCTAGTACATATGAGTATAATGATTTTTTCTATGTAAGTACTTTCTAATGTCACCTAATATTATGCGAAGAAAATGGTGCCCCACTCTAATTATAAAAAAAAAAAAACATTTAAAAAAATCATTTATATGAATCAAAAAAATTTTATGCGTTGGGTAATATTGATTCCTTATTTACATCTTTCAAAATTATGGAGATATTAGAGATGGATTAAATGCGTATCATGAAATATCAATTTTTTTACACATCGAATGTGTCATAATTATTGACAAATATTTCAAAGCAATATACAAACCGATCATTTACAAAAACAATAATTATTAAATACGATTCAATCGCGTATGCTGGTAAATGCCAATGCAAAAATGATCGATAAAATATCACGATATATAAAAAAATATTCATTAGACTACAGTAGTTAAAGCGAAAATTCAGAATGTTTAGATCCTTAAAGGTCATAACAGGATGTCTGAAAAAGGACACCATCATATATCTTGAAAAATAAGCATGATTATGAACTTGTATAACCCTCCGCTGATGATACTACGTTTATTTAAGTAGCAAATGTTTTGAACGATTCTATGCATATATAAACATTTTTTTATGGTCTGGTATGAATAGGTTAATCATTTAAACCATGAATGACTAAATTTATAGCAGATAAAAGGGACAAGACGATTTATGATAATTCTTGGTTTTAAAGAATTTCAAATACCAACAAGCATTTTAAATATCAAAAATTTGTTATACTTAAACAAAGCTGAAAAAGGTTAGAGCTAAAAAAAAGAAAAAAAAACTCTCCTTGTAAATAAAAGATTTAAAAAATATGAAAATCTCAAAAAATTACAGGGTTATATTTTGAAAAGTTTTCATTTAGAAAAGTAAATTTTCATCTTAACTAATAACTTTGCTCCTCAAAATTAAAAAATTCATAACTTCAGAAGTCAGCGCTAAAATTTTAAAGTAATTTTAATTCGATAATATTAAAACTGGAATAATGTACTATATTTGATAATACTTNCATATATATATATATATGGCGAAATTAAAAACTAGTTAAATTAATGGGCCTAAACTTTCGACCACTCCTTGCTTGAGCCATTGGAACAATATTTTCTTGATTGTAGCTACCTCAGATATTTTAAGGATCAAAAATCCGAAACCGTCGTTATATAGGCGTCAAAATAGCTTAGAATATCGTCTGCACTAATTAATGACCATATCTAAGAAGTGTCCTCGAATTATTAAAGGGGTGAATCCTGGTACGTGAAAATCGGATTGATTAATTCCAGAAAATTTCTTTTGATGCGTTCGCTTTTTTGCATACTGTACTGTTAGCTGATTTCTGAATAGGAAACGGGCTGATTTATTTATTTCACACAATTCGTTGCAATGTCCATGAACAGATAGCGAAGCTAACGATATATATATATATATTTGAACCAAATTTATTTGGTAGCAGATAAAAGACACAAGTCGATTTATGATAATTCTTGGTTTTAAAGAATTTCAAATACCAACAAGCATTTTAAACATCAAAAATTTGTTATACTTAAACGAAGCTGAAAAAGGTTAGAGCTAAAAGAAAACTCTTTTTGTAAATAAAAGATTTAAAAATGTGAAAATCTCAAAAAATTACAGGGTTATATTTTGAAAAGTTTTAATTTAGAAAAGTAAATCTGCATGTTAACTAATAGCTTCGTTCCTCAAAATTAAAAAATTCATAACTTTAGAAGTCAGCGTTAAAATTTTAAAGTGATTTTAATTCGATACTATTAAAACTGGAATAATGTACTATATTTGATAATACTGTAAACATTCAACTTCAGTAATAAAGTAAAAATAACTTAAAAGAAACAAAACCAATCTCGTTCAAATAATTTTATTTGCATTTACTAAAAACACACTTATATTATAACAAAATTTTACAATAAAAACATTTTGTACTTTACATTGTACTGGCAATATGGTTGAATGAATAATAATAATAGGTAATATATAAAAGGTGCTTGTCATGATGAGAATTTCATTTTTATAAAATTATTTTGAATATGAACTTGTGAGATTCATCAATGAAATTTACAAAATATCAATAAAACATTTTTTAACTCATTTTATTTAAACATATAAAGCCTTCACACATTATCATTTAGTGAGCAGATTTAAAAAATGATTGGATATACTTTAAATTAGAGAAGCAGTTAATCACGTCAATATTGTTTGTCAGATTAATGCTTGGTGCATGCCAATAACTGTTTAATAACAATTTTATTTTATTTGCAAAGGAAAAAAAAAATTAATGTCTCCTATGGAGTCAAAATCTAAATTTTAAAATGTCAACAATAAAAGGATTTAAATACTTTTTAAAAATTAAATACAAAAATGGAATTAAAATTATTACAGTATGAAGGGAAATTAAATTATCTGCATAATGTTCCATAATATAAATTTTAATTCCTCAAAACACCAAATTTTAGACTCATTTTAAAAATTGAATGCTAATTAAGGGGCTCAATTCAATATTAAAATGAGGAAAAAACAAAAAAATTATTAAAATCTGTCAAAACACCTAGTGAGGGGTTGAAAAACTTCAAAGCCAGTTTGATTGCCGCGTGAAACTTGGAGGTGTTTGTCGTAATCAACTTTCAGCTTTATACAGCAATCAAATGGGTTTTATTTATTACTGTTTAAATTTTTTTACTCATGTATTTTTTAGTGAATTGTCAAGAGTTTTGATTTTTTCCTTGCTTAAATATTAATTTGAAATTTCTAAAGTATATGTATGTATTTCTTTTAACCTTGTTTTAAACAAGGTATCTAAAAACAAACTTTACGGGCAATAATTATGAAGCACTCTGCAAAATTAATAAATACACAAAAAATTTTTTTAAAAAAAAACATAAATAACATTTATAATTTTTAAACCATACATTTTAGAGGCAAATTCAGGTATAGTTAATTTATACACAAAATGCAATTATTTTATAATTTGTTTTTAAAAAAAAATTTCCACACCCACAGAGTTACTTCCTTGAAATTAAGTACAGTTTTGCCATAATGTTCAAGTTTTAAATCAGACTTATTTTGTCTGCAAAGTTAATGCCAAGCATTTATAAGCATTATACATACAAATTTCTCATTTAATGCATGTTACAAACAAATATTAGTATATATATATGTACGTTTACATGGAAATAATAATTTCGTAAAATCTGAAAATAAGTTGCAGTAAAAAACCGAGAAAGTAAAAAATCTTATCATTTATAGGGAAATATTTCTTTATTGAAAAAAAAAGTTAAGATTATGTGTTCTTGAAACTCACATTTAAATTTTCTTAACATTTTACAGGTATATTTCATAAACATTTTTATGTACAGTAAAATGCTTAAAACAAAATTTCTCCTAAAGAATGCCGTTAGTTTTTCTAAAATAACGCATATCAATATATAATATAATACTGGTGGAATAGGAACTAATCAAAAGTAGTTTAATTGCTACCAATTAATAAAAATTCTAATTACAAACACATCATAGTAACAAGCATAATTTTTTGCAAAGCACTTTATTTTAATACTTATGAAATAATTAAACTATAATTAGAAAACAAATTTATTGGAACCTCTTAACTTTTTCAAATTTAAAAATGCATAAAAAAAGAGTGTAGCCAAGTCGTTCCTACACAATAAAAACAAATATATTTATAATACAGCAAGAAAATTTAAATAGTTTACTAAATAAGACATATATTAACATTTTTTAATAACAATATGAAGAAGACAAATTGTACGTTCGCTATAAAAAAATTTATTACTATATAAATAGTTATTACAAATGAGTAGCATATAACCCAAGATTTTACAATAAATATCACTTTAATACTACACACAATAAATAAGGTTGTAAAAAAGTTACTTATTATAGATATGTTCAACTTTATACAACAACTATTTAATCACTATGGATTCATCTTAACATAATTAGCAATTACAAATGCAAGCAATAAAAGCAATATATCTAGTAATAAAGAAAATAAAAGCTTCATATTTGCAAAAAAAAAAAATCTTTAAAGGGGTTTCTACAAAGTAAAAGAAATAAAAAAAAATCAGACATAATAAAGTTGTTCTTTTTCCTATGTATTCAATAAAAAATAAGGTGTTGATCAGAAATGCATGTTAAGTTAATTTACACATAACTTTTAATTTTATGCACTTAATAAGTTATAAATTCAAACTTTCACTAAGAGGATAAGAGCTTGAATGAAAAAAGTAAGTGGACACTAGATTGAGGAGAGAAATATAAGAGACACAATAAAATACAATACAAAATTCAGTCTATCATATTTTCAACCTGAATAAATATTTAAATAATTCATAATCAAATTATTGTTTGTGACAGCATAATAAAAAAAAGTGTTTTCTTATCTTCACTTCATGCATCATTATTATTAATAATGACCCAAAAATTGCACATTAAAAGTTTTTAGGGTTTCTTTCTAGAATATTTTTTTTTATGTTAAAGATATTATGCATGCGTAAAAAATAAATGCTTTTTCTTAATGCTTTAATAGACCTAATCTAAAATTACTATCATTTACAGCATAGTAAAAAAACAGTGTTTTCTTACAATCACTTTCTGCATCATTATCAAAGTTAATGATGATTCAAAAGTTGCATAATCAAAAGCTTTTGGGATTTCCTTTTTGAATATTTTTTTTTTTTTTAATGTTAAAGAAATTATACATGCGTAAAAAACGGTTGCTTTTTCTTAACGCTTTAATAGACCTAATCCAAAATTACTATTTATAAAATAGAGTAAAAAAAAAGTAATTTCTTATCATCACTTTATTAGCATCATTATCATAATTAGTAATAACTAAAAAATTGCACATCCAAACGTTTTTAGAGCTTTTTTCTAGAACATTTGTTTAAGATGCTAAAAAAATTATGCATGTGTAAAAAAGGTTGCTTTTACGAAATGTTTTTAATAATAAATGCCCAATGGTTGATAGGAGCATTGAAATAGAGTTAAAAAAATTCAGATTTTTTTTAAATGAAATTTTATTCATTTAGAATGAACAAAAGCTCTGAATGATATGTGGTTTATATTTCCAATTTTTTCCACTTTTTTATACTGAACTTTCCAATATCACTTCTTTCACAATATTTCCTTAAATTAATCCCTCCCCCCAAAAAAAAAAAATAAATGGTATGGTATTAACTCAAGTACACAAATTTTAACTATACTTTAACAGTACATGTTAAAACAAAGTTAGACTTTTTCATATACTCTCATATTAAATAAATACTAAAGATTTATGTATTTAAAAACATGTCATAACATTTTTATTTAATTTTTTATTGAAAATATTATTTATATTTATGCGTGCATTCGAAAATGCTTTCTATTAATTATTTTCTTATTTGTACCATTCAATAATACACAATGCAGAAACCTTTTTTTTTATTTTTAGATTAGTACAAATTAGACTAAATGTGTTTTTCTTAATGCAGAGCAAATCTGAAAAAACTTCTTTGGCAGCAAGGAATAAAATAATAAATAAATAAATAAATGAATTTACACTAGGGATGAATTTACACAA
Source organism: Parasteatoda tepidariorum (assembly GCF_043381705.1). Lineage (NCBI taxonomy): Eukaryota > Metazoa > Arthropoda > Arachnida > Araneae > Theridiidae > Parasteatoda > Parasteatoda tepidariorum. The sequence goes on along the minus strand of NC_092212.1, from coordinate 60,087,857 downwards.
TTACACGAGGGAGAGAGAAATACATTTCCTTCTAAAAAAAATTAAGACTTATAATTATCAAATAATTCATCTTTCTGTCAAGAATTTAAAATGTATTTGACTTAAAAATAAAACATTTCAGTGATATTTCTCAGAAATTCTCGGAATTTGCCACGTTACACAGCCTGAAAATTTCAAAATTTTGGAAGCATTTTTTAAGATTGAGCAAGCACAATTTATTTGAAGACATAATGAGTATCATATAAGATGTGGAAAAGTAAGGGAAGTTTCATTTTGAAACTATTTCAAGGCTCATAGGTCAAAAAGTCAAGTAATAGGGAGGTGAGGAAAAAAAATTTTTTTCTTTCAATTTAACCAGTTTTTCAGTTTTTTTCATTCAGTTCTTTACAAACTTTTCCACCTATTGTCATGAATAATTATTTCTATTTCAAAATGACTAAATTTATAACATTAAATTATACTGTTCAATACTTTATAAAACTTTAATTATGAATACCTTACATATCTAAATAATGTCAACAAAAATTAAATTCAAACAAATAATAATAGTACAACTTTAGGATAGATAAATACAGTTATCAACAATATTGACACATAAATTAATAATAATTCAATTTTATCAATCAAAATTTAACATAGGTTTTCTTTGAAGACTTTCATGGTAAATGCTTGATAGATAACTACATAGACGAACAACATTCCTATAGCAAATTAAAATAAATATAATTAAAAGTGACACAATTTTTTTTTATATAAATGAAAAAAATAAAATGATATAAATAATATAGTGTATTATAACAATGTAAAAAACAACAACACAAAATGCAACACATAGGAAAAATATTTTAATATGAGTAGTTTCGGACAGTTTTCCTTGAGCTTATTAAAATTAGATTTTTATTGTAGACAAACAGTATAAAATTTACTTTAATAAAATAATAACTTATAATTATTCAAAAAATATATTATAAATTCTTCACTATAATGAAGTCATGAATTACCTAAATTATGTAGCTTAAGTTAAAGTAAAAAAGTTTTATACCATTCACGTTATTTTTTACTAGAGCTTCCCAGGATCAAGAATTTTTTTTAACCCATGCATTTATTTAAATAGAGTTCTTTTTCCGTTTGCAAAGTGGAAAACAAATATTGAAAATTGCTACTTAGATATTATCGAAAGTAAAAATTCATCATCAAGAGCTTAAAGTTATGTTCTCCGATTTTAGATTGATGTTATTCCTTTTTTGTGCAGTATAAGTCAATATATTAAATGCAAAAATAAAAATATAGATGTATGAAAACTACTTTTTAACTTATATGTTAAATTTAGGCTTAATCAGGCACTCAAATACATAGTAAAAACATATAAATAAATATGTGCTTTAAATTTCATAATGTGTTCAGGTATTTGTGTTATTAAAAAGGCAATAATAATCAGTGATTACTAAAAAAGCAGGTTCAAGCAGAAGCAGGTTTAGGAAAATTTCAGAAAAACATTTATTTTAGAAGTACTGAGTTCAATTATGTTGAATTAAAGAATATTTCAGTGCAATTTTGCAATGAAATATAACTTTTTGTGAAATGTTTATGGGTTGGAGTAACAAGGATGGATGATGCAATCTATTAGCACTTTTTCTGATCATGTCTCAATAGTTCAAAATTCACTGCAATGTTCCTAGTGGTTTCAAAACTGGAGAAGTCAGTTGCAGAGTGTGGTGTCAAGGTTCTGTTATTATTATCACTATTTGTTCACCGACCTAAATTGTAGTAGTTGGTACACACATGCACTAATATTGTCTTTCGGTACATCAATAAGAATGAATCACGAACTGTCATGCCGCCAATAGCGTATTAGTGTTGCACTAATGTAACTTTTGCCAAACCAATTTAATTATTAGTGATAAAATAATCAATAAGAAAAATAACACAAAAACAATTAGGCAGAAATGTATCAATACTAGAAACAATAATCAGTGCTTGAACATAGAATACAAAAAAATGTGAAATATATAATTTACTCTGCTTTTTGGTACTTATACTTATAGTACTTAAATAAGTACTTATTTATAGTACTAAAACTTCTGTCTTCTAACTTTTTGTCTTTATTAATTATTTGTCTTTATTAATTACTTATTTTAATTATTTTCTATTTTTTTACCAGCAGGTAGATAGAATATAATATTCTTAGAAAATATAGTTAAGAATTAATTATTTCAAAAATATAACATCATATTCACTATGAGTTATATTTTAAAAAGGTTGCCCAAAAGTAAATAGTACACGGTTCACTGCGCCAGGAGTTTAGTAGCAATAAAAGCTCCACACTTCGATGTCATAAAATAAGGCAAAAGAAGTGCTCTGCAGATTACATCTAAGCGATAAACCAGTTTGCATGAGATCATTTAAAGTGAATGTAAAGTCTAGTTAAGGTGGATGTATTCACAGCAGAACAATGAGCAGTAATATGATTTTTCATAGCAGGAGGTGAGTGTTATGCAAACATTTATAATTTAAAATTATGGAGACACTGTCTAGAACAAACCGCTGTGAATGGTATCCCTATACTTAGTAGATAATGATAAGAATCAGAAATATTTACTTATCACTTTTCTTTAAAAATTTTAAACTTGGAAAGATTTCATCTCCAATGAAACTCAGAAGGTCAATCCACATCATCATTTCCTGAATTTCAAACATTAGATTCACTACTCTACGGAAATTTTCAGTGGAGTTGCATTTAGACAAACCCATAAGAGATTCTTTGTCTGTAAATATATTATTATGTAAAGAAAAAAAATTAATTATATGAATACACAGTATAGTAACAGATATTATCAAGAAAAGGAAGAAAAAAATTATAATGAGTGAAATTAACAACATTTCAAAGATTTAACAAGCTATTAAATGGCAAGTAACATATTTACTCAAAGTTCATAAAAAGAAACTGCACTTATCCACAACTCTAAAAAGTTTTGCTACGTTTAGTTGTATTGATTCACTCTTTTTGTCGCATTTATTAATTTCATATTGCATATGTTTGAATTTTTTGAATGAAATTATACTAAAATACATTTAATTGTAATATATTTTTTGTTCCAGAATAATACTGAAGTTGAGTTTCAAAAAGTTAAATTCTGATATGTCACAAAATATCCATTATACTAAAAAAACAAAAACAATAGAAATTTTTTTTCCACTTGTTTGTAAAGTTAATTGACATTTTAACGAGAACTTCGCAGTTAATTTGCTTCACTTTATTACATTCTTTGGATACTTTATATATTGTCATACTTTATTATATTGCTTTTGGATAGAGCATGTGGCGAGCCAAAAAGTTAACTGAAACAGGTGCATCGGAAGTGATGTAATTTTTTGTTATTATAATCAAATTAATGTAAAAAGTTAATGATTTTTATAAATATGCATTAAAATAAAAATAAGTATCTAATCTTTAAAGAAGTAAAAATTGCTCCTATTTAACATTTTTAATTACACGAACATTTCCTTCAAAGCAGTTTTAACTTACTGCACTTTCAAATGTTATGGAATGCTTTTGTATACATAGTTACGCATTGTACAAAAAATAGGTTCTTATCATAGGACAAAAGAAGAGCTCGAAAAAGACACAAACTCATTTACTTTAAAAATAAAAAAACTGGCATAAAAAAATATTTGTTATCAGCTTAAAGACTTAAGCTCAGTACCTAATTAAATAACATTAAAAAATAAGGCATAAAATAATAAGGATAAACATAACTTCGAAATAATTCAAAAAGAAAGAAACTAATTTTTAATATGCATTAAATACTTCATGAAATCATTGTACTTACTTTTAAAATTAATGAAAGAATACCAAAAACCACTGCTTGGAAATTGGAAATTTGATTTTAGACAACATTTTTCTAAAAAATAAATAGAAATTTGTAAAAAGAGGTCTTTAGAAATAGATAAGCTGACACATAAAATTTTCAGATTATGATACTTTCAATATTAATTAACTAACAATAATTGTAATGAAACAGAGGCTCAAAAACAACAGGTATAAAAATCAAATACTTAGTTTTAAAAACAAATTTTCACAAATAAATCCGTTAATCACTCCTCCCAGATTCATTACCTTAAAAATCACTTATTCTTATTAAATTTTTAAAGTTAAATTTATTTTCTCATACTTCACAATATTTTTTTGTACTATGATTTAATTTGCTTCGTCCCTCTTTTTGCAATTAAAAAATATTTAATCTTTCCATAATTTCGTACATTTTAATAACTACATATAGCAAGCTGTTCCTAAAGTTATTTATTTTTTAATATTTTTCTTCAAAAAGTGAGATAAAAAAAATTAACTCTGCATTTACAAGAAAAATATTTATTCATTTAAAAAATGCTGATAAAAATAATATGTAACACAATAAATAAAAAGCTCTTACTGGTTAGATCCTGCTTAAAAGATTGATATGTCAAAGGAGGAGGATGATGATGTGGGTTTTCAGATGCACCTAATCTAAGTAGAATAAGCAACTTAGAATGGTATATAGCATAATAAAAATATCAACAACTTAGTATATAATATATAAATACACTAGAATATTAAAGGATCCATTATGAAATCTTGAAGACTTACTAAAATTAAAATCCAAAACATTGTTATGAAGTACTTAAACACTTCCCGCTAGGCAAATCATATATGCATTTCATACGAACTTATCTCAGGACCGGGCGGTTCACCCATGCATTGTTGAAGAACTAGCCCAGTGAAAGAGCAGTGCATACATGCTGAAACAATTTTTTATGACCACTAGATGCACTCTGTGTCCATTACAAAACTAAACGCAGCTCTAGTATTCTGATCGTCCAGATTGATCATATTCTGACGGTCTTTGGCATTTTGATCATCAACTGTGGCTAGGGAGGGGAGAAATTGTAATTTAAACTAACAGAAGTCGGCTCTTTAACTTCCATATGATATAAACATGCTTCTGATAGCTCTCTGAAACTTTGTTTAAATTTTTTTTGATACTATGTGAAGGTCTTTTAAGGTTTCAGCATCATTTTTGTTACTGTTTTTATTGTGTTCAGAAATATTTTGCTCCCTTCTCCTTCTTACTCCAGATTATTATGTCGAGAAACTATTATTTATCAAAGGAGGAATATACTCATATGACAAAAAAGAGAAAGGAAAACAAAAAGGGAGAAAAAAGCCAGAGAAAGCGCATAGTTTGCTCACAAACCGTGCTGAAAGAAAAATGCAACAAACATTTTACGCCTACAAATCATGCAATATACAACTTAGCGTTTCTCTGTGGTTCGAGACTTTCTATACTAAATCTTCACTTTAAATTTTGTTATTTCTTCTTGTAAATAACCTTTTGGCATGTTTTTTTTATTAATTTGAAAGTATATAAATGTGCTTCGACAATTAAAACTTTGAAATAATTGGAATAGCACTTTCAAAAATTATTTCTGAAAGGTAAACAAATTTTTTAATGTATTTACATGTAAATTGAAGGAAAAACATTTTTAAAGTCTAGTTTGAGTGTATATGACAGATTATGTAATAATCTAAAATGATACCCAAAATTAAGGTAGTAGGACTAAAACTTCATTATTTTTTTCATTATTCTAAACTTAGGTTTAGTGGTGCAAAACCCCATCTTGCAGTATAATTCCTTTCGCTACTGCTTTATCCTGAGCGAACGTTTCAAACAAAGCCACCCCTGAAGCAAAAAGGTTAAATATTGTCTTAAGCTGAAATTGCTAAAAATCTAAACTAGCTAAAAATTTGGGAATTGCTATCCCATCATGAAAATTTTTTTTTGTTTTTTTTTTGGAAAAGATGAGGAATAGTAACTGAATTATTTCATTCTTAAAATCTTGAAGAATAAGACATTTGTATTCACAGCAATATATTATTAGAATAAATATAGTTAAACCTATCTAACTCAAACTTTGGTATCACAAATTTCCTAATAACTTGAAGGAAAAAATTATCTGCTCAAGTTTCTTAATTCAAAAAGAACCTTGTTTTGTAGTTTTTAAGCTCTTCTCCTGATAAGTTAAAAAAAAAATTCGACAAATACCATCAAAAATTTAAATACATAAAATCAAATAAAAATATTAAAGCTTCAGTTGGAAAACATCACGTAAACTTTAGAAAGAAAGAATGCATCGATTACAAGGAACATAATGAAAACTAAATTTCTATTGATCCTTAAAGGAAAGTTAAAAAAAACTTGTTCTTTTTCTTATCTGTTTCAGTTAATAGTATTGTAATGCACATGCGATGATTCTTTCTACTGCTATTTTATTCTATAAATTCATGAAAGGGACGACAGTTAATGAAGAAATGAATGAGGTTGTTGGTTTCGATTGAATGGTTAATTAAATAAATTTTAAGAAGGATTCATCATGCCAATGGTTTTGAAGAATTCAGAAATTCCTATAATCCAAACTATTGCAATAACAGGTAAAAGAAACAGCATCTGAATTTATGTCTATTTACTTTTATTCAAGTTACCTAAAACTGCTAAAATTAGAAATCACTCTAAAATAATATTTTGAAGGTGAGATCTTCTGTGAGTCTTTGGTTCAAAATAATAGTTATAAAAGAAAATTAAATATTCTTTTTATAGATGTATAGAGCAAAGCCTTGTTAAAGTGGAAGAAGGTTTGAAAAAGGAAACTGCAAAAGAGTTTGAAATTCCATGCAGCACATTGTTTAACAATTCTTAAGTAGTATAAATTAATAGAGGATCATTATTTGATATGGTTACTTTAAGAAAATAGGTAAAAGTCAGAAACTTTTTTTAGCAAACAGTAATAGAATCTTCTTTAATTAATAATTTTTTGTACTAAGTGTCCAATTTCGAGACATTAAGAATTGACTGTATTGACATTTTGATCTGAAATCAAATAGCTACATTTTAAAGCTAAAAAGATAGTCCACATAAAAAAATAAAATTAGTCAAAGCATAAATGCCCGACCTTTTTCCCCCCATAAAAGTACATTTTACATCATTGCGAAATGATGTGTTTTTACAGCAGTAGTCAGATATAGGTTACACTGACTCAGATAAGAGATCAGAAGGAAAAAAAAGTCATTTTTAAAAATATAATAAGTGTTATAAATAAAGCAAATAATAAAAATAATTTTAGTTACATTTTTATCAATTCAGAAAATAGAAAATTACTGAAATACATAGAAGACTTTTATAAGCAATAAAATATTTCTAAACGTTGCGTTGTTATCAAGAGGAAATTTAAGTAACTTGTAAAGTATCGATCTGATAACAAAACTAAGAAATAGTTTGTTGTAAAAATTTTAGCATTGGATAAAATGTGGCTAATCACTAGTTTGTTCCTCCCATTTAAAAATTTACATTTCATAAATTTTGCTTAAAAGAATAAAAATAAATCTAAATTTTTTTAAAGAAAAGTAGGGGACATATACAAGGGGACATTCAAACAGATTAATCTTTTTTTTTCACAAATATTGTTGGATAGTAAAAAAAAAAAAATTAAAGGACACACATCATTGATAGTTTTAACAGAGTAAGACACAGAGCAAAAACATAAATTTACTACTTTCATGAAACATTTATATTATGAAATGCAGATTTAAGTTTTTTTCAGTCACAGAATAAATAGTAATTAAATTTCATCTTACTCGCTTTTATTATACAATAGAATAATTTACATAGAAAAATTTTCTTCATGTTATGAATTTACTAGTATAATAAGTTATTGGAAATAAAGCATCACAAATTAAATGATAATTTTATTGCTATTTTTAAAGTATTACACAGTTAAAACTTTTGTTTTATAATTTTTGAGCACATTTTCTGTTTTCTAAGTTTTAATTAATGAATCTTAATTAATTATTTTTACTTCTAAGCAATGAAATACTCTATGAATGATTGCATTAATATTAAAAGAATTGTTAACTATGAGACCATTATGTGTTTCTACTTACACATGCTTCTGAAAAATTAGAGCTTGATTATCCATTATGGAAAATCCGAAAATACTAAATTATAAATAGATATATTATAAAAAGATATATTATAAATAGATATATTTTAAAATAATCAATGCATACATTTTATCTGAAAAGAGTTTATTTTACCCCTGAAACTACCATGAAATTTCATGTATGTATGCTCCATCATATAATAAATACATATTTAAACCTCAGTAACAATAGCTTTGAAATAATATTTGTTTGGATCCCAAACCATGTAGGCATTCCAGGTAATGAAAAAGCTGATTCAATAGCCAAGTCAACACACAATCTCTCTAATAAATCACTAAGTTTACATGATGTTCAAAAATTGATTGCGGATTCACTGACGCAGCAAAGACAAGTTGACTGGGATAGTGAACTAAATAACAAACTGCACGAAATAAAACCATTACTTAAACCATTTACACCATGTTACCAAAACAGAAAATCATAAGTCCTCATTAACAGATTGCGAATTGGTCATACTCGTTTAAAGCATAAACATTTAATTTTAAATGAAACTGCTCCAACATGCAATTTTTGCCATGTACCTCTTACTGTTAAACATTTCTTGACACGGTGTTTAAAATTTAAATTGAAAAGAAGCCAGTACTTTAACTGCTACTTTCCAACCTTATTGTATTTACTTGGAGACCCACCTCATCCTAACTTAATGCTTTACCTTAAAGACATCAGATTTTATAATTCGATTTAGTTCAAATTTTAATAAATTAACCAGTTTTATCTAATTATATTGATTTTAGCCAAATTACTTCAGTTGTTTTGATTGTAACCAAGATTCTTCAAATTTAACCTCGTATTTGGATTTGAACTAAAATACGTAGTTTTTAACCTTGTGTTTTAATTTTAACTATGTTATGTGACCTTTTAATCTAGTTTTAGGCGCGGTATAGCCAAACTATGGCTCTTGCGCCAAAAATTTACAACACTCACTCATGTATGTATGCATCCAAAAAATCTAAACCTGATTATATTTTATATATATATAACAAGTACATTGTATAATAAAAATGTTAATGCATATATTTTATAACTTAAATACATATTTTTACCTGAAGAGTTGGTTTCACCTTTGATGGAACTTTTATCCTTTCTTTTATGTTGATTAAGAGAACTATTTACAGTTAAACATTTCAAATCTTTGAAATTTTTGCTTGATATACATCCAACATTTGAATTGAGCAAAGTGTTTTTCTGCCGAAATAAAGTTTGAGCCGTAGGATGTTTTTTAGAGTTTGAGATAGAGCTTGATGTGCAGGGTTCTGTTTTTGAGGTAAAATCATTAACAGATTTAGACTGAAGTCCTCTTCGTAATTTTGAAGTAAAGGCATTAGGGGCACTGTTACATCGAAGTAACGCCATATGATTTTGTGAATCTGCAGTGATAGTCATCTTCATAGTTGTTGTATTTTGTTTCTCATTACACAAGATGGATTCTGAAGATGTGGTTGTAAGTGTTGATAAGAGTTGTGATGAAAACTGAAAATAAAAATGCAATTCAGTCTAAACCACAAAATTCATAGGCAAAAATTTTGTTTTAAATGACACTTTGAAAAATCACTATAACAGAGGTGCTTCTGGATTAATTTCTTTTTTTGTGATCCATTTTTTGAAAATAATATAATTTTGAAAAATTTATATTATTTTCGAAAACATTTCTTTAAGCTTAATTCTAACAGTCAATATATTTTACCAAAAATATTAAAAGTATTTATTTTGAATCAAATATTTATAGCAAATTGAGAAAATATAGTAAGAAAAACCGTTCTTTACTTTTTTTTTTTTTGCAATGCCTTATAAAAAAAAATGACACAGGCATTTTATCCTCTCAACCAGTGGCGTACGCAAAATTTTTTTAAGGGGGGTGTTCATAATTTTCTGAAACTACTAAAAGAAATTTGAGTCTGTAATAAAGCNGAGACCATAACAAAACTATCAACCATAACAAAACTTTAGAGACATAAAACTAACTATATTTAGAGATAATTAGCCACAGCTGAATAATAGGTATGTATCTCAATAATTTTAAAAGTAGAGAATGCCATATTTCAAAAAAGTGTAAATAGTGTCTGGATAAAAATATGTTCAAACATTACTTATAAACTTTCATTCACAAATGCGAGCTTTACTTTGCATGTTTTATTTATGGACAAGTTCAGTTTGCATTTTTGTGCTAAAGTTTCAGAATTGGAAGCAAAGAATACTTTAAAGGGATCATTTTTATAAAATGAAATGTCAAGAAATGATAGTTATTACTAACTTAATTTTGTGTAGGAATGGTTTTTATTAATTTAAATTCTGTGAAAGGATTGTACAAAAAGTCCTATTTCCTTTTATAACTTAGTATAAATTTCAAAAATCACAAATATCAAATATAATTCAGTATCATAAGTCTATCTGCATTTCTTGCTTAAAATTAATAATTAAAATACAATCCAGTTTAAATTTTAAGCATTATAATTAACTACAAATGTTTTAATGATAAATTTAAAATACAACACGAGTACAAAATTAACAGCCCTAAAGAAAATAATTATTAAAACTTTAAATACATAGATAGAAAATTGTTAAAAGTGAGATAAAAAATCTTAGTAACAAATTTCAGCACAACAATTGTAGTACAACATTCAACTAATACAATAAAAAATTGCTTTAGTTTCTAATTTAAAAAGTAACATCTGCATATATTGATAAATTTTTTTAACGTCCAAACTGAATTCCTAAATTAAAATTATGCATCATAGTAAATTTCATGTTACAAATTGATATCCCTTAAATAATAACAATTGTTCACAACAAAAATAATTTATAACTTAAATGAAATAATATAAACAAATAAATAATGAGTTAACATACATTAAAAAAATTTTGCTATATCAAAAGAATAACAATTAATTAATATAACAACTGAAGAAACTTGGATTGAGTTAGAAGGAAATGATTTAGCGAAGGAAAGATTCATACAAAACTTTACATGAAACCAATGTAGAAAATAACAAATTAGTGCAATATCATTACTTTGCTTTTACTTCTGATAACTTGAGCTTTTTGTAAAACTAAATCTGCTAAAGCAAGCACTTCCAAGCCATCAATTTCTGTAGAAAATATAATAAAAGCAAAAAATAATAGTATATTGACTTGTAAATAAAAGGTAACATGATTTATAAATTTTGATAACAATGTACATAAATATATAATACAGATACATGCAAGGGTAATAACGAAATCAGTAGAGCCAATTTTTACCAAAGAGTGCAGAAAATTCTCAGATCTCAATACTTCCGCAGAATATTTTTTTTGGTTTGAAATCTACTTCCCTCTCAAACAGAAAAAATTATAGCACTTTTTTCAAGCTATAATAACTTTAACAAAAAAAAAATCCTTAAAAGTTAAAAAAATCACTTGATTTTACACATACATTAAATAAATAAAATGTAACTTGCAATTATATAACTTATCAAATAATTTGTCATAATTATAATTTATAAAATAAGTCAATACGAATTTTGATTTATATTCTTTAAAGTGAACTGAAAATGAGCTTATGAAATAAAATGTTATCAGTAAAAATATACAATTCACTAAGATTGTCCACATTAAATTTGGCCTGGCATAGGCACAGCGTGAGGGGTCCTACTTTTTGTTTGCAGAAAACTGTTAATTTAAATTTTTATACTTACAATTATAAATATTAATACATATAAAAAATAAATATGCATATATACACAAGACTTAAAATAAATGAACACATTTTTAAAAACAAAAAGTGTGCCCCCTCTCACACTAAACTTTTGTGGCTCCATGTTTTATGGATTAGTACTGATACACATTTGTCGAACCCTTAAAATTTTTTAAAGTGAAATAGATTATAGCCTGTTAGTGTCTCATAACATTTAATTAAACATACCCAGTGGGTCGGCAAACTACATTACTTTTGTAATTAACTACTTTATTACAAAAGTAGTTAACTACAGCTACAACTACTTTCTTTTTAAATGTAGTGACTACAAACTACTTCTGAAATGTAGTCACTACTTCTAAGAGACAAACTTTGTTAGAGAATTTAATTTACAAATATGTCAAAAACGGTTTTGAATATGAAATTGGCTTATTTAAACAAGAGGAATTATTAAGAAATATGTATTGATGTTTTAAGAACCATTTTGTTATTCTTAAGCATTTATGAATTTGTTCTTTAAACTATTTACGCCTTTCTCATAAGGGATATTTAATTTAAAAAACGATTGAGATTATTAAGTATGTACAAAATTGTTATTTTTTTAATGCTCTTTAATTTGTTTTAAGAAATAAAGCACATCGAAAATAACGAAGAAAACAAATTCCTTTCCATTTGAAATAACATCAATGTTTACTGAATGTAAATTTGCTTTTGTAGGAGTGGCCAAAGTGATAAGTTGGCTAGCATTCGCTGTTGTTGTTCATTTACGTTGCACTAGAGCTGCACAATGGGCTATTGGCGACGGTCTGGGAAACATCCCTGAGGATGATCCGAAGACATGCCATCGCAATTTTGATCCTCTGCAGAGGGGATGGCACCCCCGCTTCGGTAGCCCGACGACCTGCATGTGAAGTCGAGCACTTTACGGTAGAACAGTTTAACGAGGACCCATACCGCACACCCTCGGTCCCTACGCAGGCTGATCCAAGTGGTCATCCACACGCACACTGACTGTAGCCAGTGATGCTTGACTTCGGTGCTGCTGGGAACCGTGTCTTATCGATCAGTCAACTGCAGGACCGGCTAGCATTCATAATAGCCAGTTTAAATGTTAGTAATATGCAATTCTTTATTAAGACTTGGCTACAGGATCATTCTCATTGCGTTCATTGGCAAAACCGCAAAGATTTTTATGAATCAGATTCGAAAAATTATTAACCTTATTTCTTCACTTAACTAACGTTAAAAGTAGTTGCCTGGAATTTCTACAAACTGCAGGGGTGTTTTTTATCGTCCTATTCACTACACTAATTTTTTTTTTAAAGTAGTACACTACACTACAAACTACACAAAAAGTAGCTACTACAGTAGTTTCACTACTTGTAGCAAACTACTTCTGACCACTGATCATACCAGCTTTTTCTTCTTCAGTCTCAATTTTCTTTAAATCACATTTCTTCTGAGATTCTCTTTCTTTCCTGAGTTTCACTTCTTCTTTCCTGAATAAAAATATCAAGAACATTACATTTTGAAAACTCTTTAATAACTTTCATTGTACATAAATGCTTTAAATTTTTTGAATATTTAAAAAGCAGTTAAATTTTATTAAGGAGACAAGTATAAAGCATGAAGAGTAAATATTTAACTGACACTATTGCTAAACAGTACTAACCTGTCCTTGAGGTATATAGTATAATAATTCAAATTCAATTGCTCCACTTGAGAGCGTCTCCTTTCACATACAGTTTGAATCATAGAAAGGAACTCAATAGCTCTGAAATAAAAAAGAAAAAGTTAAGCTTCCAAATCATTAACTTTCCTATAAGTTGAAAGTTTAGCATTTCATAAATATCAAATTTTTTTCAAATAAAAAGAACAAATAAATTATTTTTCTTATTTTATTATAATGTACAGAGAATCAAAAATATTTATCATTCATTTTTATTGTTTACAAAAACTCATTGGAGCATTTAGTTATCACTAGACAAAAAATCAACTACAGTTTAAGACTTTTAAAGCATATATTATAAGAAGTGGCAGATTAACTCAAGGAAATAAAATTCCATCAGACAAAAATTTTTTAAGATTGTACAACTTTGTCTAATATTGCTGATTATTATTGTTAAATTTAGAACTAACACTTTTATAATAAAATTTAAATTAAACTCATGTGTGAGATTACTAATTTTAAAGTATCCACTCACAAGTTTTATTATACCCTAATTTGGTTTAAAATGCTTTTAGGATTTTTTAAAAAAATACTTTAAGGCAAAATAAAAAGAAGAGTTTAAAAATGTATTTCAAAATGTAATAACAATTACCTATATATATATATAATCAAAAGAAAACACGCATAAAATTTTAGAAAAATGTTCAAGATTTGATTGTTGCAGTTTAACGTTTTTTTGATAAAGGAATAACATAAACTCTCTGAATCATAAGAACAAAAGAAAAGCTTAAGAATGAAAAAAAAAATCCGAAAAAAATTTATAACTACAAAATATGTTGCCTGCTTAAATAATTAGCAAAAAACAATATAGGAAACTTAGTAGTATTAACAACTTAGCACAAAACGTTTTTACATTTACACATTTTACAGTTAATATTTTGAAACAGCTAGTGATCGCATTTAAAATCACAGTGCGAAAGCTGAACACATAATATATCTACGGAATATTTCCATCACATTAAGACAAAAGCAATAAATATGGAAGGTCCTATTAATCAAGTTGTATTTACTTCTCAAAAGTTTCATTAAATGATTCCATTTAAATCTATCAATGCGCATAGTTTCAGTGGGATGTGTAAGGATTACTTTGTACTTTTTTATTACAAAATTTAGAATAAATATCACTTAAAAAATTACAATAACGTTCTCCAAAAACAGATATTTTTATTTTTCTTAAATTTTTAGAAAGTTCAACTATCATAATTTTAGCTCCACTTCTGCTCAGTTCTTAATTTCAGTTCATGCTTATACTATCCCGATAAAATATTAATTTAAGTCATGAAATCATTTTTACCAAAAGTAGAGTTAAGAAAGTTTGATTTTTCAAGGAAACTTTTTTTGTCTATAAATAATTACTATTCTGTTTAAATAAAGATTGATTCATAATATATTGAACTATTCGTTTTAAAAAGCTGTAAGCTAACTTAATCTCACATGGTTAATAATATTTATCAGACAGCCCTAATCATGAAGGAACGTAAATAAAACACATCTACTGCTCGACAAAATCCTGCATAAATACTACTACCAACTAATAGTTTTTTCTTCTGATGAAAACACAAGATAATAAGAAATATATTATTTTCTTAAATAAACTCTATAATCAAATACTGTTTTTCTATTTTTAAACTACTCCTGCAGATTTATAGTATTATGTAATGGGCTGTATTTTTCAACTTTGATTTTCATAAGAATTTCTTTAAGTTTTACAAAAATCAAAGTTTATATTTATTAGTTTTTATAAATAAATTAAAGTGTTACTTAAAGCAATACATTCTAAGTTTAGAGTTTTCATTCAAAGACACTAAAAATGCGTATAAATAAAAATTTAAATATGTTTCTAAATTCTTCTTGGTTAAAGCCATATTATTTTAATAAACATTTAACAACGTGGTCTTCAGTTGCTTCAGCATTTAATACCCGGCCAAACAGAGTGAAATCCTTGAAATCACAATTTCTAGGAGAAAACACTGGACTCTTTAAACACAGTGAACTTCAAGAACCCAATGGATTTTATCTTCTTAAAGATAATGCTATTTCCAAATCTGAAGTAATGATCCAGGAAATACTCGGTACAACGCGCAAAAGGAAAATGGTTACAGTATTTGATGAGTTATCGGATACTTTATGTAAAGTGGCTGATCTTGCCGAATTCGTACGCATTGGGCATCCCCAAGAAAGATTTGCATATGCCGCCAAAGAAACTTCGATTTCAATTAGTAATTTAGTAGAAGAACTAAACACCAACAGAGACCTTTATCTGAAGTTAAAACAAGTTGTTGAAAAAGGAGATGTTTGTGCTACTGATGATACTGATAATTACATAGCTAATCTTTTCTTATTTGATTTTGAGCAAAGTGGAATACATCTAGATAAGAAAACCAGGGAGAAGATAGTCCAGTTTAATGATTATATCTTGCATGTTGGGTCACATTTTATGAGTCGAACTCTGAATCCTCGAACTGTTCTTAAATCTCAGTTGCCTGAGTCCATCCGTCATAGTTTCTCTGGTGATGGTGATACTGTTGTTGTGGGTGATCTTTTCTCAGATTCCAAAAATGAATTTCTTAGAGAAGCTGCATATAAAATTTTTCTTTATCCTGAGAAGCAACAAGAAGAACTGCTTGAAGAATTGTTAAAAGCTAGACAAAAGCTAGCCGTATTGTGTGGTTTTCCAACATACGCCCACCGTGCTGTCCGAGGGAGTATTGCTGGTACTCCAGAGTTTGTTCATGAGTTTCTAAAACTTACAAATGAAAAGATAAAAACTAATGCCAATGAAGATTACAATCATCTCTTGAAATTGAAGCAGGAATGTAGTCAGAAATCACAGGCTTTAATGCCTTGGGATGTACCTTATCTCATAGCCCAATCAAAATACAACGAGTTTGACATGAATATTTCTGACTATTCACCTTATTTTTCCCTAGGAGCATGTATGGATGGTTTAAATTACATATTTAATGCGTTATATAACGTTACATTGCAAGTTGAAGACGTCAAAGATGGTGAAATTTGGCATGATGATGTAAGAAAACTTAGTGTTGTTGAAGGAAATGAAATACTTGGATATATTTACTGTGATTTTTTTGAGAGACCTAAGAAACCTAACCAAGATTGTCATTTTACTATTCAAGGGGGTCGCTTGTGCTCTGATGATACCTATCAGAAGCCGATTGTAGTATTAATGTTAAATTTACCTAATCCCTCACTCTTCCAGCCATCTTTATTATCTCATTGTATGGTTGACAATCTGTTTCATGAGATGGGACATGCCATGCACTCTATGTTGGCTAGAACTACTTATCAGCATGTTACTGGAACTAGATGTTCCACTGATTTAGCAGAAGTCCCTTCTGTATTAATGGAATATTTTGCATCAGATCCTCGAGTTGTATCTAAATTTGCAAGGCATTATAAAACTGGAGAAACCATCCCTCTTAACCTAGTTAACAAACTTCAAAGCTGTAAAAAAATGTTTTCTGCGTGTGAGATGCAACTGCAAGTTTTTTATGCTGCCTTTGATCAAGCTTGTCACAGCGACAATTTTGCAGTTTTCGGTTCAACTACTGAATTGCTTGCCCATATCCAGAGTATTTTTTATGGACTTCCCCATGTTCCAAACACAGCCTGGCATCTGCGATTTGGCCATCTGGTTGGTTATGGTGCCAAGTATTATTCCTATCTTATGTCTCGTGCTGTGGCATCTTGGACTTGGTATCAGTATTTTAAGGACAATCCATTTAATGGAGAAGAAGGTAAACGATATCGAAGTGAACTGTTGGCACATGGGGGCTCTAAGCCACCACGCCAATTGGTGGAACAATTTCTCGGAGCTAAAGTTACTCCTGAAACGCTGTCTGATGCATTATTAAAAGATATAAACACAAAATGTAATTAAAAATTATTGTTGCATGTTTTGTTTCCCAACTGAGTTTTTATTTGCCTTATTTAGAGAGAAAAAATTATATACTTATATTGTTTGATGCTGATTTGAATTTATTGAAATTTAATTATTTTTTTGTGGTATTAATTATCATTATAATTATTATTACTATAGTTAACAATATGTAGTACTTATTTATATACATAATATTCTTACAACTATTTTTTACTCTCCTTCATAAATATAATTTAAAAATTGTTGACAAATTAAGCAGTCACATGACTTTTGTTCAAAACTAGAAAATAATGTATAACATAAACATAGATAAAAACAGGAAATTAATGTTTGAAAGAGCTTTTAAAGAAATCAGTTAAGTTTAACAATCTATACACATACTTGCATATGGGAGTCCTCATAACAAGGTTATGGAAATTTAGTAATTCAACTTATTGTGTTAAGTTTTTTCTAGAAAAATACTGTAGACATATATCTCCTGATTTACATGAATCTCCTGATTTAAATGTTAAAATTAAATAATCCATATCAATTTATCTCTATTCAAAATTTTCTCAAACTCTTGACTTTTTTTTACCACTACAATATTGTGAACTAACATAGCAAAAACTATGTATATTTAATTTAATTATCTAAGCTAAAGATTTTATTTTTTGTCTCATGTTTGTTACGCATATAGTAATTTAAAGAAAAAAGTAAAAATTTTTTCCATTGACTATTTATTTTCTATATAGTTATAAAGGCAATAATTTAACAAAATTTGTTAATTTTATTTAATTTCAAGTAGTTTATTTTAGGCTGTGACAATTTATGAGAAATTAGGTTTTTATTTAATAGTGTGTGCTTCTATTAAACTTTTTTTTTCTTATATTTGTTTTGTATATAGTTATAAATGCAATAATTTGACAAAATGTTACTTTTATTTAATTTTAAGTAGCTAATTTAAGCTGTGACAATATATGAAAAATTAGATTTTCATTTAAATTTCTTTTAAATATTTATGTGTCTTATAGTATTTATTAAAAAAAGAAATTGTAAATAAAGTTATTTTAACTGTGTGATCAATAAACTCCTTATTGAAATGTCATTTTGTGTGTGTGTTCTTTTTAACATAATAGATTGGAAAAGTAAAATAAAGCGAAACATGTATTTTTTTTAATTATTGCAATTGCCCAGTACTTTGATGTACTTCAAAATTTTTAAGTAGATACATTTATTTACACTATACTCTTCTAACTGATAAAATTCACTTTTTCCAAATAATGATTTAAGGCATGGTTTCCTAGGATGTGTGCATATTAATCCTTCAGTATTAATATATTGCTTTGTAAAAGTTTGAAAGTACAGAATTTTAGATGTGTGTTAAATAGGAGTGTCTTGCTCTGAGGGAATAAGCTATGAGGCTTCTCTCCCTCTTAATTTATTTTATGACAGTGGGGTTTTTCAGCAATTACTGCAGTAAAGAGAAAATATTCACCAAAGAAGAAATGTGAGTACCTAAATCAAGCTTTATTCTAGATCTAATTATAATATGCAAATGGCAACAAAGTTTACCACCACGCTAAATAAATTCATAATACCTTCGAATGAAAAAAATTCCTCTTTAAAAACATTTTATCTTATATTGTTAATACTATCAGAATTATATATTATTATGATTACCTTAGTATTAATTTAATTAAAGAGAGAACAGAGTGGATTTTAAGTGAGAAACATTAACTACTCTCACCACTCGCTTCCATAGTTTCTATTTCTTAGTCTTCTGAAACTTACATTTTATGTATATACGTATAATAATTACCGGAAGCAAATATCTGGTCAAGGTTTTAAGATCATTTAAAATCTTTTAAGAGCGGGGGAAATTGAAATACGAGTGAACCCCTGATTGGAGGATTTTACTTTTTTCTGGAGAGTATCTAGGGAAAGAAAAGGATGAATTAAAACCCCTGTATAAAATTGTCAAAAAATATTTTTTTTTAAATAAAGTAAGATTATTTATTTAAAAAAGTTTCTTGGTTTTCTTTTTTTGTACTTAAATTCAGATTTAAAATTAAATTTTTTGAAAAATAATCTTATTGTAAAAAACTCAAACTTATTTGTTTCCATAATAAAATTTATTTCGATAATTTAAAAAATATTGAAAAAAGAAGCATTTTTCTCTCAAAACCACGGTAAACAAAATTTTGTGATATTCAAATGATAGTCATAAAAATAATCGGTGAGTTTATTCAAAATATTTCTTGTTAAATTAAATTAGTTTGTAATTTGCGAATAAAATAATAAGTTTTTATTTTCAGATAAAAGCATCTAATTTGATTTAAATAATGAAATGTAATTTTTTTTTTTACGAAAAGGAGCCATAACATAAAAAATTACATAATAGCATCGCTTTCAAAGAAATAAACTTTTCAATGAAAATAATTCTCTAAAAAACTTTACTTAAATTACATTAGAAACAAAAAAAAAGTTGACAAAATCTATTTTGGAATTACTTTTACATTGTTATTCACTTTCTTTAATATCTGAAAAAAAAGCCTTCAGTTTATTTAAATAACAGGTTTAAGTTTATAACATTTAAAAACACTTTGACAAGTTCGACTTAATCTAATTTTAACAGGACGTTGGATAAATTTGCTCTCTGAAGCTAACGGAATATTTAGGTTGAAATAAAAGTAGGTCCTGAGTGTCAATATAATTTTTTTTTACAATTTCAAGTTATTCTATGTAGTAATTTCAATATGAATCTTTTCTTTATAATTACTTATAAAAATTGTCTTACATAAATATTTTCAATTTTAAGCATTTTTTTAGGGGAGAAAAGTATGCACAAGGGACAGTGAGGGAATACTTGAGTGATTTTTCCCAGCAGATACGCTTGATTTACAGTTAAATTCATGTATTTTTCATTTGATTACTTATTGAAATATGCAATCTGAATTTGAAGTGGCATTTCTGTCCCTTTAAGTAGGTATTTTGAACAAAAATTTTTAATTTTATTTCTTCTTCAAGAAAAAAAAAGAAATAATTGGGACAAGAAGTTAGGGAATTGAAGGATTTGTGAAATGAGATTACAAAGTATATTACTTCAGATCAATGTTTTCCTTTTTTTTTTTTATTTATTTAAAAAGAAATAAAGTAATTATTTAATATAACCTGCAGAACCAAAGTTTTTTAAGACAAGTTAAATATATTTAGTATTTTCACAACTGTTGAAAGGTCCTAAGGTTCAAATTATGTAAACGTGTTACATTATTCAAAACCGATAAGAAAATAATTTTATATTGAAAGAACGCAAGATCAAATTTAACATGGTTAGGGCTTTCAGCTCCAACTTTTTAATAACTTGACAGCTACTGCCATCTATGGGCTAGTTATCTGGACTAAACATTGCGAATTTAAATTACAGCTTCTAAGTTATTCATTGTTAACTACAGGTCTCATACGTTTTAAAAACGCTTTTTTAACTGCTATTACAATCTACTACAATGCACAATATTGAACTATAAAAAAATTTATTGTAATATATTTCATTTAACAAATAGAACTATATTTCACATCGCGCAACATCAAGTTGTTTCCCAATCAGACGAAAATTGTTTATGTATCATTCCGACCCGTGGGAGAGTAAGATATGTTTTTGTGATGTCACGTCAAGTCGAATAGTTTAGTGTCTGTGTTGTTATTTTTTTTTAGTGTTTTGTTATTATGGATATGCTTTGCATGAAAACATGGATTACTTAAAAACAGTAAACATCATACAATTCACATTTCTCATATGGATTATATGTAACGTCTGAAAAAAGCCGAAGATGGCAAATCAACAAACTAGGAGGAACGGAGCTATGAAAATAAGACTCACAAGTAAGTTGATAAGATTAACACTACTATAAAATAACACAATTACTATACAACTGCTATCTGTTAATAAAAATATCTCATTAAAGTTATTCAAAATGTTTTTAAAATACTTTACTGGATTATTATTGATTGTTTTATTAATATAAACGCTGCCTCTGTCAAAATTATGAATCGGCGATTTATTATGATTATTGCTAATTTTTAAAAGGTTATTAAATGTAAATTACATTAGTTTTCATTTTCAGTATTTGAAGCATTAATTTTTTTCCAAATGATCATTACATTCTTTTGTTGTTTATGTTGACAGCTAAAACTGATATGATGAAAATATTTTCAGGTAAATAAAGATTTCTATATGAATAATATACCTAGATGATAATGCATTATATTTACTTATTTCTGCCCAGAAAGCTAGTTTTTTTTAAATGTAACTTGAAGTATTTCTGTTGCAGCTTTTGATTATTATTATAATCTGTCATTTGAATTATTTCTATGAAGTTGATATTGCTTTTTTATAAAGGATCCCTTATTGAAGGTTGCCTTTTCTTTAGAATGATTTAAGCATTAGAAATGATAAACATTATTTCCATTTTCATTGGAAATGATAAACATTAATATAACTTTTAATGTTTATTTCATTCCTACATTGTGTATATTTGTAGCTGAACCTGGTAAAGACATTTACTGGTGACTGGTGTATATGGTTTTCAGTAAAATAGGACATAATGTGACAAAAAATACTGATAACTGTGCACTTATGTTTACTTATTTAATAAAGCTGGATAATTTAATTATATCTAATATTTCTTTTATTGGATTGAATTATTATTATTATATAATCTGGCTATTGAATCAGGTATTAAATAAATATGACTTAAGGATATTAAGGAATTGAAAGCCACTAAGACAAGATCATAAGGAATCTTATTGAAAATTTTAATTTTATTTTCATATTTTAAATGTAAAAATATTGATATCATAGATTTTGAATATTTATTCTATTCTTTTGTTTATGCAACATTCAAATGACAGGTTGTAATAATAATTTAATACTGCTACATAAGTATTTCAAGTGCAATAAAATTATCTAACTTTTTTTGCGTCAAAAATAAACCTGGTTGCAGAATTTCTAACTGCAGCTCAATCTTCAAAGATTCAGATTTGCATGCAAATTCAATGCAGTCAATCAAAGACTAATTGTATTATCAATCTGAGAATCTTGAGAGGAAAAATAAACTGCAGATGCTGTGATAATTTGTAGCACCTTCTGCATTTTTGCAGTGATTTCTGCTTATCACAAAAATAAAGGCATTATCGTTAATGCATAGGTTATGTGTGTATCAAAACTCTTATACACTTTTAAATATTTTTATAAAGTTTCTAACATAAACAAGACAAAAAATGTAAGCAGCAAATATATAACTATTTTTAGTGAATCACTGAATGAAACTTTAAATATTTTGATTTAAAATTTATGAAACATCAATATTATTGTTTTCAAATGTTTATATCATTTTTTTGTTATTTATGTTTTCAACTGAACATGATGACATACTTACAGTTATAAAAGGACAAAAAAATTTGGATTAATCTTGTCTCCATAGGTTGCATTTTAATGCACACATACTATTTTAAGTGCTATCCCGTGATAATTATAAATATTCATGAACTGAATAGTAAGCATGGCAGGTGTACTTACTTATTCAGCTCATAAACAAGTTGATTCAGTTAATCTTATGACTTGTCATAGCAATCAACGATGTAATACCTACATATATTGCTTTAAAGCAATTTAATAACATTCTCATTTATTATTAAATAATAATAAATGAGAATGTTATTAAATTGATGTTAATTTTTAATGTTTGATACATTGATTTCATAGTCTTCGTTCCAATTTTTTTTTTAATATGGATTTAGAAATAGCTTTATTGCATACAGTTACTAAAGAAGCATACATTTAAACGAATGCAAGTTAATTAATTAATTCAATTACACACTTAATGCTAAATAATTTTCAGATAATCAATATTGCTTTTAATTACTTTCTAATTTGTGACTAATTATTGAACTGATCAACAAATATTGGTAAAATTTGGAAATTGTGAAAGTTATCCTTTTTTAAAAACTTGTTCATGTAGTTAATTGAATAAAATTAGACATGTCTAATCATGTTTGATATTTATATTACTTTTGATTTTTCATAAATAATGATTGATTTAACACTAAACATACCATAACTGGTCAAATGACCGTTTAAGAACTTTTGCATCGAAAATGCGCTTATCATCTTATCGTTTTTGCACATTTGACTTCCTGACTTTTTCTAACAATTATATGAAGTTAATATTCTATCATTATTATTATTATTTTTTTTTTTAGTATTTTGTTCGTTGGTCCGGTCATTTGTCCGGGCAAACAATTTATTACTTTATAAGTTTATCAGATCAGAAATTACGTTGTAATGCGTGTTTCGATTAGTTGAAATCGTGAATCTTCCAAATATAAGAATAATTAGAAAAAAATATGTTTGCGGAAAATGTACAACGGAAACACCTTTTATATGTAAAAAATGCGTTGAGCAATGAATTAAAAATTCTTATTCTTTGTGTTTGCAATACATAAAAATTGGCATTATACAATTTTTGTTTAATTATAATAAAGTTTTTTTTAAAGTTTATTTTCTTCCTAACATCCATATTTCATACATTCAATCAAGAAACAAAGTCCGGTCATTTGACAGGCTATAGTAGAAATGGGTATATATTAAGTGTTGATGTGTTTAGTTTTAATTTAGTCTGACAACTTTGATAAAGGTTTTATCAAGAGATATAATTAGAGTGAAATTTGTTAAAACTGTTTTTTGATGTTCAAAATAAATTTAAAAAAAAGCTATTTATAATGTGGTGTAAAACTTTTAAATGATTACACTGTGTGAGAAATAATTTTCTGTTGAATAATTATAAGTTAGCAATACCCATTTCGAGCTGGCTCTTTTGCAATTTTCTGGGGCCCTGAACCAGCCTTGGAAATTTCTCCCTCTTCTTTCAGGGCATCTATATTCAAGCTCTACGGCAAAATTGCCCATGAGCAATGGCAAAACACAGACGGTCAGAGACAAGCTAAAGAACTGAATCGTGACTGTCCCAGTGTATGTCAGCTTCGCACCCTATATAAAGGAGGTGCCCTGAAAAACTTAATTAAAGTACTTGTCAACTTCAACTTTGAATTATATAGACTCTATGGACAGCCACAAATAGTGCAGGTCATCCGAAGCAATAGATTAAGATGGCTTGGCCATATCTGGAGAGGTCCAGAAAACAATGCAGTACGAATCGCCACCTTAATAAATCCCTCTGGATCTCGGGCCAGAGGAAGACCTCCAACTAGATGGCTGGAGGACACTACTAAAGATCTCAAAGTAATAAAGATTAACAACTGGGAAAAAGTCGCCATGGATAGGAGGCTTGGAGGCTACGCGTGGTTGAGGCAGCCAAGGCCTGTAAGGGGCTGTCGTGCTGAAGAAGAAGAAAGCTAAACAGCAACAGCTTGGGGAAGATCAATGGTCTTCTCACTGGACACTTTATCCTCAGGAGACTATATGTAATGGGTATTGAAACTAATCCTCTTTGCAGAGGTTGTCTTCTTGAAGAGGAGACATCATGACATATACTTTGTGATTGTGAGGTCTATGCTAAAAGATTTGAGTATTTAGGGCAACATTGTATTAAGGCCTGGGAACTGGCAAGATGTTCCTGTAAGGTGTTTGCTGAATTTTATTTCAGCCATAGGGCTTTCTTGCTAATCATGATTTAGAGTTTGGGTACAATGGACCTCTGGTCAATGTGTCCTGCTCTTGGAGCTGCCCAACCTCTAAGTCTAATACCCATTTAGTTTTATGTTTCTATAAGTATGGTTGCTTTTAAAACTTTAGCTTATATTAATAACAAAGAAAGACTTGTTCTGCGAAGATTAATATCAAGAGAGTAATAAGTAAGAGCATAATATATATAAAATAAGTAATATGAAAATTACTATTTTTTAAAAGATGTAAAAAGGAGCTTTATAAAGTTTAATATTTTATTTTTAAAAAATAAATTAATTCATTTATATAAAAGAATTTTTTCCTCAAATCATAATTATTGTCAACTTTTGAGGATGAATTAAATTTGCTGTAACTGGGGAAATTTGAATTGATTTTAGGCAATAAGCTTATTCTAATTTTGTTATCCTTCAAGCTTAGTTCTGTTAATTGAAAAAATTAAACTAGAGCTACTTGTTATAATAATAAGCTGAATAATAAAAGGCACAGCAAATACTTTTTGAAATAGACTACACAATGATGCAATAGCTATAGTTGCTACTTTTACCATAAGGTGTCACTAAGCCAGAATGGTGATAATGGTATTCATTGTCAAACTCTATTGAGTAGGGTGAATATAAAAGTGTGGGTATATAAAATTAATGTTTAAAATTATTAAACTTTAAAATTTGGATTTAGTTACTAAGTTCCATTGTTTACTGAATCAAATTATGTCACATAAGATAGGCAGCAATGCTTGATTTATAAGCGGTGAGTGTCGCAGGTCTAGGTCCTCCAAAATATTAAGAAATTTTTTTTGCATTTCCTGTAGAATTCTCTATTAAAATTAGGAGTTGAAAAAATTTAAATAATTGTAAGCTCAAGATTACTAATATATCATTAATAATTTAAAATCATTTTGTTTATGAACAAAATGTAAATGTAAAGATGTGACAAGTGGCCCCCCACAATTTTGTGCTTACATCCATCATATTTATAAGTCAGGTCCTGATTAGCAAAGTTTTTAAATTTTATTTATGCGTCACTGAGCTCATTGTGCTGAAGGAGGATTAGATTCCAATTAGATTTGGTCAGTAATTAGGGTTATTGATTTAATTAATTACTGATGGAATCAGTAATTAGTTATTCTGTAGTATTAATTATCCTGGAATCAACAATTAATCACCTTAATTACTGATGAAATCAGTAATTAGGGTTAATACAGCCGACAGATGTAATTTTGTGTGGCCTTCAGCCCTCTATTCTCAAATAGAAACTTTTACTTCTTTTTTAAAACATTTTTATAAATTATTTATTTTAAAGTTTTTCAGGCCTTCATATCATTCATATCTTGTAAATTATTCTTAAATATAAAACTAAACCATTTAGGCCTGGTTGGAAAGCATGCTTGCAAACAAATATTTTCTTAAGTGTATCATTTTTATGTAAGTGGGATATTAGGTTTGTACATATATTATGTAGGTATTTAAGTACATCATGTCTAGGTCCCGCAGTGGACTGATCGTTAAGACACGGTTCCCAGCAGATCACCGAAGTCAAGCATCACTGGCTGCGGTCAGTGTGCGGGTGGGTGACCACTTGGATCAGTCTGCGTAGGGACCGAGGGTGTGCGGTATTGGTCCTCGTTAAACTGTGCTACCGTAAAGTGCTCGACTTCGCGCGCAGGTCGTCGGGCTACCGAAGCGGGGGTGCCATCCCCTCCGCAGAGGATCAAAATTGTGATGGCATGTCTTCGGATCATCCACCGGGATGGTTCCCAGACCGTCGCCAATAGCCCATTGTGCAGCTCTAGTGCGACGTAAATTAACAACAACAACATCATGTCTAGGCTCATAAATGAACATCTTTACCATCTTTAAATAAATTCAATGACTAGTAGGAAATTCGACTTGGTGACGTTAAGCTGCCAGACTATAGTCACATTGAGTATTGTTGCACACGTACTTTAATCAACTGTTGGTAGAAATGGTAGAATGGAGAACTGTTGGTAGAACAAAATTTAAATTGTAAAATATTTATTAGTGAAAATAACATTAAAAGATAAAATATAATAATTTTTTTTCACTGAAATCATTAAATAGATAGCTTTTTGAAACAGATGTCATTTATTGTTTTATCATGAATTACCAAGTAATTAAGCAAATTCATGATCTAGAAGCATTATGAGATTTTTACTTACAAAGTACTTGTGTTTTTCGAGGGCAATGCCAGTGCACTTATAAATTTCACCCTGTAAAAACATTAGAGCTGTATTGATGTGCGGCTGCACTCAGCTATATTCACTAGACCTTGTGTGGTCCAGAATTCTACAGGTTTCAAAAATCATTGTGTAGTATTGCATTCAATTTATAAGATGCTACCCTGTTCAAAATTCTACTGATAGATACAGGTTCTTTTTATTTTATTTTATAACCGTCGTTGAACAGCCGACCCAAATTTTGGGTTTACGACTACTAATGTTCAACTCTGTAGCCTTGTAATTTTGAATCCAATCCAGAAGACAAGGAAACTCCTGGATCAAGTATTGGGCAAAATTTGCCTTCGTGGAGAACTTTCTGATGGGACTAACCCACATTTGCGTTACATGGAGAAGAAGACCGCGAGAACCTCCCCCAGTTAGCCTGACGGCAAGGGCACTTTAACCCATGAGAATATTTTACAACAGCACTGTGGTCGATGCAAGCCGGATGCGAAATTCGTGTCGACCAGCTATCGCTGGGATCGAACCCCGGTTCACCTCATTGGAAGGCGAACACTCTATCCCCATAGTCATTGCGGCTCAGATACAGGTTCTTGGGAAAGAGGCTCATATTGCTAGAAGGAATATAAAAAATCCAGATAAGAGGATTTTTGTTTCAAGACTAGTCGGAAATGGGAAGGCCAAAACAACAGTTTTAACAGAGTAGTGGCAGTCCAGGTTTAAAAATAAGTTGTTCTAGAAGAATCTTTAAAGGCCTGTCCCACCCTGGCTAGCAATTCCTAGAAAAAAGAAGGCTTCTGCAGCACGGATCTATTAAGTAGTTGGATGTAACGAATATAAACTGCACAGTAGTGGGAAAATAAGAGAGATGTCACAGTGTTAGAGCTAGTAAACTGCTGTGTTGGAGAAAAATGAAAAATGCCGCAACATTCGAACTGCTAAAGGTTTGAATTTCTTTTTTATGGTAACTCACCCGGAGGTCTTCTCCCTTCTTTGAGGTGTTGCCTTGAGTTGTCATGCCAAACATGGTTGATTCTCTATACATTAGTTTAATATTTTTGCTACAGTACTTAAATAGAAAGGTACCGGTTATTCTTGATTGTGGAAATGGAAGGTACCTAGTAATATGTATTATTATGAAACTCAACTAAAAACAGAAGGGCTCTCCTCTCAACTGACTTTTTATTTGGAAGTAAATTTTTATTTCTTGGTCGAAAAATTTGCTGTTCATTTTTTTGAATGCTATGTTGATCTTTTAATTTTTGTTAAGTTACAAGAGATAGTCACATCTATATTATTTTCTTCATGATCCTGAAATGCTATAAATCTTTTTATCATTCAGGAGTAATATTTTGAGCAGAAAAAGCAAAACTGTGCGCAAATGTATTTTCCAAAAAGTATTGGAGTTTAGATGGCACACCCACCGTACACCATATTTACCTGTATTTTTGTATTGTCAATTTTCTAGTTATTCTGATCTGACCTAAGCTCATTATTTGATTTAACATTCAATTTAAATTATGCTGTTATCTGGACAATAAGATTTTCACCAATAAAGACAATTGTGAAGAACAAAAAAATAAACAGACCATCCTGAATGACTTAATTTAATAATCCTATCATCACATT
The DNA here is from genome assembly GCF_043381705.1 of Parasteatoda tepidariorum. Lineage (NCBI taxonomy): Eukaryota > Metazoa > Arthropoda > Arachnida > Araneae > Theridiidae > Parasteatoda > Parasteatoda tepidariorum. Next base: position 60,059,015 of record NC_092212.1, on the reverse strand, counting down.
CTAGGGCTCCATCTTAATGATTAGATGCTAATATGCTAATAATTAGATGCTAATATACTTCAAATATGCTAATTAATTTGTACAGAAAATATTTTAAGTAATCGCAAAAATATCAGGGTCGCCGCACTCTCGGAAATATGATCCCAATACTTTGGTCAGAAGAGCGGTCTAAAGTTTAGATTCACCCACTATATCTTAGGGGTCAGAAATCCGAATCTGTTGAAGAAAAGGTAGATTTATTCTGAGAAAGTAGCACGTAAACTAAGCTATCGTCTGCACTAGTTAATTAGCATATTTGAAGTTACCCCCTTGAATCATTAAGATTGGATCTTAGAACGTGAAGATTCGAACATTAGATCAAAAGTTATTGAGGCTGGTACGTTGTTTAATTTGCGTACCGTACATTCTAGGACTCAATCTCAATGATTCGAGGGGGTAACTTCAAATATGCTAATTAATCAGTGCAGACGATACTTTAGGTTACAAAATGAAACACAATGACTGAGTTTCTCTGAATAAACCTACCTTTTTGAGTAAATGTATCCATGTTATATAATACATTTTAACAGTTGCTTTTTTTTAAAAATATTTTTTTTCTTTCTATTTATTGGTTGTGAATTTTACAATATAAGACCTGAGTTGGCAAGAAATGTTAGTTCAATTTTTTTAATTTTCACTATTTTTAAAATTTAGGAAATATCTGCTTCCACTGGTCAGTTCTTTAAAATTAATTTATTACTGCTATAGTTATATGCATGTGAAATAAAGTCAATAATTTTAAATAACATTATTCACCAGTATTTATTAAAAATGAAATTAGGTATTGACGTATAGATTTAGTGCTGATTCAGAACTGTGAAAAACTTCTAAGTTTTAAGTACACTCATAAAAACCAATTAGATTAAATTAAGTTATAAAATTATTTTTTTCATAAGTTCTATTGTGGTATATTTTAATGGAAGCATGATAAAAGTTAGTGAATACTTTATTTAAAATATTTGTGCTGATATCAGCTATATGCAATTTTGAATAGCTATTTTTTTTATAATATAAAGTTTTAATGAACATTACGTTGTTTTTAACGCATTGGTATATAAAAACTTATACCTCCCCCCCTTTCTTATTTAGAACTTTCCAATAAGGTTCTGTTACTGAGTCAACTATACAAAATGTAACATTTCTATTTGTTGCCTTTTCAATCACTGTTACAGGTGGGCAACGCCTTTCACTTTCATTTTGATATGATGATAGACATCTTCCTAGGATACTTTCTTTTTAACAATTTTTTAACCAAAAAGTATTATTGTCCTAAAGAAAAAGCTGTTACGGGTTGACAACCTTCATTGTTTGCACGGGACACCGGCAGTGTGTGCAAGGCATATTTTGGGCTTGGCGAATCTTATAACCAAAGACGAGTCCCACTAACAGTAAGACATGTCCACACTTACTTACATTGCTGGCCCATACAGCCTCCCTGCTTGAGTGCACAAAGCACGTGGTTATTAAATGTATAACAATAGAAAAGGAAGCCAAATCAAGCCAAGGGTAACGGCTAATAGTAATTCACCCTTTTATCGTGCTGTACTTCGAATTCACGCAAGTTGTTTAACTTCAGTTTGCTGGAAGCGTTTATAAGTTAGAAGACCCGATTTGGGGTTGCTTAATTTCAGAGAGAAATTAAATTATGGATTTTAAGAACATTCGTAAACTGCTATCGTTAAATTTGTTTGATTTTAATTAGTATTTTAATGCAAACGACGCTCTTCATTACAATCTTCCATACAGCAACCTTTTCTTATAATAACCAATACTTTGCTATTCCATTAACGTAAGTTATTTTAACTGCACGCACTGGACCGTTCATTCGAATGTAGTGTTCGAAATCAAGTCTTTTGAGTCAGCAAAAGTTGAGAGAAATTTTAGAAACCATTATTTCTTTTGATGTTACTGCACATTAAATGTGAAACATCTTGAATGAAAGAAGAGTGACACAATCCCCTAGATTCTTTCACAAGGAATAAATTATTCATATTATTATTATTTTGCATTCACGATATAAGGACCTCGCGTTATAACATTCATTTTTCCTTGTATGAAAGGAGTTGTTATATCAGGTATCGACTGTAATCAGTACATCGAAAGGAGTGGAGGTGCCAATGCAACGAAATTTAAGCTCTTACCAAGGCTACTTATATTGGATTCTTAATTTTTACTTTAAAATTCGATTATTGGCACACAAAGCCATGACTATGTTATAACACGTGCTATCAATTTAACAACTCACATGTTTATTGTTCCATTGAATTTGAAATTGCAGTTTGTTTCCTTTTTTATTAATTAAAAATACTCATTTCTTAGAATTATTGTATGGTTCAAAAATAATAGTTTTTACAATGCATTATAAATTAACTAGTGGGGCTGTGCCCCCTGTTCGCTAACGCTCGCCAACCCCCGAAAATTGCTACGCAATCTTGTATAGTTTGCTTCGCAAACCAAGTTCTCTTCGCTCGTTACCAACTTAGGTACATTGCAAATACACAAAATTCTAAGAATTCAAAACAATCATTCAAATCCTTATAACAACTTATTTTTTTAAAAAAAAATACATCTTTTTAGTAAATACTAAGTCATTAAAATAAATTTGAATTCAAATAAATGACATGTAATTCGTTAAACCTATTAGAAATGCGCCATAGTATAAAATCCTAAAGCGTAACAGCACGACTGAGACTCATTTTTCGATGAATAACTAATAAAAATAATAAAACAAATAAATTCGTGATATAAATCAAAAATCGTCAAATAAATTCGTCATATATAAATTCGTGAAAAAAAGCGCTTTCGACAAAATATTAAAATGGAGATCTATCGACAAAGACTACTCCCTTCTGCCTAGCTTAAGGTTATTTCAATTTCCGTTTTTAAAAGCGCTATATGTTGAGCCACCTCAGCTAGATTTGGCATGTGACATTTTTAGCGGCAATCATTGGTCGATTTTCTAGCGTTGCCATTCGGGGAGTTGTAATGAGTCTTTTTTTTTGTCGCCGTGTAAGAGAAATATATATATAGATTAGAGTTAATGAGACAAAAATTTATGCCTTTCCGCTATTTTTTTTCCCTCTACATTTTTAATCTGGGCTAAAATAGGAGAATATATTTTTCATGATTTTGTTTTGCCTATCTGTTTTAAACGAAAGATAGTGACTTAAAAACAATAGTCATAAAAACACTATCTAAAGATAATACCATAAAGGTAAAATATTAGTAGTGCGCGCACTGTATGCTAATTTTTGTTCCCTTGATGAAATCAGGTGAATGGAGGGCGAAGTGTGAAGGAAATTTTCTACCTTCCGTTCGTTTTTCTTGTTATTTTCATTGAAAAAAAATTGATGCTACGATTTTTAAGTCAAAAAGCTCAAAATATTGTGGTTGACCATGTTGTTTTCTTTACAATCTAAATTAGCTTTCTTCTTTTGCATGGAACATCATATGAATCCCGATTATTTCGTCTTATTCGTTCTAAACACCAAATTTATACTTTTAAAACTATCTTACAAGTAAATATAAATGAATAAAAACACAACTGAACCATAAAGAAATTATTAAATAGAATTATTAATTATTATTCTTGTTATATAATTTTTGGAGCTAAAATGTAGTAGGCGAATTTTTGCCGACATTATTTCTTTCCATTGTTTTTTTTTTTTTTTTTTTTTTTTTTTTTTTTTTTTTTTTTTTTTTTTTTTTTTTTTTTGTTACTCTTTTTAATGTTTGGAATTAAAAAAAAATTTCTAAATTTCGGTAACTTGATTTGGGTTAGTTTTGTTCTTAACATCTATTATCTCAGACATAAGAGGGGTTATGAAAGATTGATACAAAACAATTTGATAAATAAAGCAAGGTTTTTTAATGCTTAATTATTAATTCGATAATGTCTTGAAGTGGACTGATCGTAAAGACACGTTTCACCTAAGTCAAGCTTCACTGGCTGCTGTCAGTAGGCGGATGGGTGACCACTTTGGGCAGCCTACGTGATTCACGCGCAGGTTGAATCAAACACTTTACGGTTTTATTGGGCTACCAAAGCGGATTCCCTCTGCAGAAAATCAATATCGTGATGGCAAGTCTTCGGATCATTCTCAGGGATGTTTCTCAGACCGTCGCCTATAGCCCATTGTGCTGCTCTAGTGCGATGTAAATAAAATACCTACCTATTTGTTCGATAATAAAATTTTTAGATCTTTTTCAATCGAAATTGTCGGATTGTTTTAATTGTAATGTACATTAAAAGAAAAAATCGAGAACACTTAAAGAAGTGTTAAAACCTTATCATTGCCTCAGTTTCCTTATAAGGCTGTGATATAATCTTGTTTTAGCCTTATAAGGTTATGTAACGTTCTCATAGTCGGTATAACCTTATTGAAGATAGAGTAAAAATTGCAAAATTAAAAGAAGGGGGATTTTTTTGAATGTGATGCTGCATTCCCCCTTCATTTTTATTTTATTTTTCGACTTTTTGATATGCTTTAAATCAATTCTTGTAGATGTTTTGAAAAATTTCCAATACCTAGAAGGATAGTAAAATTTAAAGGTGCTTTTTTATAACTGAACTCCCTAAGATGAATTCTAAAATGAGAACATACTTTATAATTATGTACCATAATAACAATGAACAAACTTTAAAAGATAATTTTTTTAATTGATTGTAGTTTCTTTTTAATGTATGTAAAATATTATTATGTAAAATTTTTGTTAAAATAAGTTTTAAAAAAGGTATTATTATTTTTAAATTATTATTTAATAAACGATTCATATAATTTCAAATGTATTATTATTTAATTGGGAATTTTTTTTTTTTTGTTGTTGACAGTTTTAAAATTTTGAAGTTCAATAGCAAAAGTTTCGATTTTTAACTTCAATAATAAATGCAGACATTTTTTTTTTTTGATCCTTTAAATCATGTGAAACATTTTAAAATTTTAATCATTCAAAAATTAAAATTTTCATAATTTTGTTTAAATGTAAAAAATTATATTAAGTTTAGGCATAATAAAAAATTTAAACTCAGCTAAAATTCTTGTCAAAATAATAAGTCATGTCGAATAATCCAATATTTTACTGTTCCGCTAATCTTAACGCTCCTGAAGTTTTAAATATTTTTATTCCCCTACTCTTTAAATCGTCTCAACTGTCATGTGACTCCTTTCTGCGTCAAAATCGCCGCGAACCACATATACTAAAACGAAGAAAACCCATATGCGTTTATTTTGGTTTATTCCGCATTATTAATCTTTATGCGAAAAACCAGTATTTCGCTGACCACATGAAATTGTCTCACGCACCACATGTTGTGAATCCCTGACCTAAATTATTAGAATTTAAAATAGCACAACAAAAGCTTTAACGGACATAAAACAAAAAAATCCTTATTACAAATATAAAGTGTTTAAATGTTTTATGGAAATATTTAGAATATGTTTGTAATGAATATAAATATTATGAAGCATTTCGTACAAACTAAGCACTAACTGGTGCTGGGCAATATAGGTAGGATTTGTGTTGTACCGCAAAATGTTGTTAGACAATTTCGCTATTTTGCGGTTTCTCGCGATATATATTTTTTACCTTCCTTCTTGCTGATTTACTTCCGACTGTATTTACATTTTAACAATTAAAAAAAAAAAAGACATTTTATTTTTTATTATTCTGATTAAAATCATTGAGTTTTTTTATATTTTTAAATATAACAATATATTGAAGTTTAAGGATTGCTATTTTCGATAGTATCGTTGTTAATAATTATGATATTGTATCATTTGATGGTCATTGTCTCCGATGGTTTCCAAAATATAGCGTTAGATAAATACTGTAGACGATAATAACCGTCGTGATATTACCGTTGCCGATTTTCATCGCGATATTAGGATCGCTTGTAATTGTTTCATGCTCCATATTTGTTGTCTTATCGTGATATTGTGAAAAATTATTACCGCGATATTTTAAAAAGTATCGATAGTTTACGATACATTGATGTATTGCCCAACCTCACCTCATTATTTTTAAATTTGGAAATATTTTTCCAGCCTGTTTTACGATTGTTCCCAGCTACTGAGTTATCATAAGGCCTGATACGCCAATGCCTAGGACCCTCACATTTCTGGGGGCCCTTTAAATGTTACAAATGTGCATTTTCTTAAGAATTATCTATTAGAGCAGTGTTTCCCAAACTTATGACTTTTATGTACCCTTTCTAAATTTTTCGTTACTCTGTGTACCTCTATTAAAAAAAAATGAATGTATTTTTTGCTATAAAAAATTGCACAAAAGTTGAAAATTACAACTGGTTGTAGACACCACTAATATACTGTTAACTCTGCAAAAAATAGCCAATAGAAAAATACGTAATCGTAAATTTTCATGGCTAGCTTTGTTTTTAAATAAAATTTTTTGAAATTTTCGTTTGTTGCAAGATATTTTGCTTAAGAACGCGTACCCCAGCTGAACTGTTCCCGTACCCCTGGGGGTACGCGTACCACACTTTGGGAAACACTGTATTAAAGTTATGAGATAGCAAAAATTGAAATAAATATAAGCTCAAATTTATCATAATTTATTTGTGTTATAAATAATTTAAAAACACTTCATAATTAATTTAGTGTAAAGTAACGACCAGGGGTTCCCTGACAGTTTTGTGCCTAGGGCCTCCGCATTTCTAGATCAGGTCCTGATTATTCCTAACTATTTTCCGATTTTAATATAACTTCACTGAGAAATTTAAATTATATGCATCTTACAATATTCAAAATGTTTAAAGAGATTAGAGCTATTGCTGAAATAGTTCTACTTTCATAATTCACAGAAGACAATCATCTGTCTCCAAGATAACAGATAAACGGTATCAGTCTGGAGAGACCGTTTTAATTTTTCTTTTTTCACAGAACAAGTTCAACAGCATGAGCAATATCTTTGACATGTTGTTGTCTTATCACTTCTTATCCAGCTTAAAAAAAAAAAAAAACCGTCTTAATACTTGAAGGCTAATACTTTTTTCGTGATAATGATCTGATGAGAGAAGAAATAGGCGCTTTCGTGTTCATTTCAAACCGGCCTTGGAGAGCAAATTGCAATTTNTTTACTAAAGTATCATAATTTATTTGTGTTATAAATAATTTAAAAACACTTCGTAATTAATTTAGTGTAAAGTAACGACCAGGAGTTCCCTGACAGTTTTGTGCCTAGGGCCTTCGCATTTCTAGATCTGGCCCTGATTGTGCCTATCTATTTTTCGATTTTAATATAACTTCGCTTAGAAATCTAAATTATACGCATCATACAATATTCAAAAACTTTAAAGAGATTAGAGCTATTGCTGAAATAGTTCTACTTTCATAATTCACCGAAGACAATCATCTGTCTCCAAGATAAGAGATAAAACGGTATCAGTCTGGAGAGACCGTTTTAATTTTTCTTTTTTCACAGAACAAGTTCAACAGCATGAGCAATATCTTTGACATGTTGTTGTCTTATCACTTCTTATCCAGCTTTTTTTTTTTAAAAAAAAAACCGTCTTAATACTTGAAGGCTAATACTTTTTTCGTGATAATGATCTGATGAGAGAAGAAATAGGCGCTTTCGTGTTCATTTCAAACCGGCCTTGGAGAGCAAATTGCAATTTTTTTCAGGTGGCAGTTGGGATTTTCGTTGAGGCGTGACTTTTTTTCATTGTTTCAAATCAACTGATTTTTACGAGTGTCGATCTAGGCTGTTCCCCTCCCTTTTCATTCATTTATTAAACCTGTTTTAATTTGATTTTCTTGTAACGACAAATGTTAAGTCATGTTTGGGTTGTAATTGAAAGGCTTTTTCATGGTGTGAAAAATCTGGGAAAGATAACATAGTCTTAATCTGGCTTTTAGTTGACGAAATTATTGGGAACATATTCGGCCTGGAATGAAAGAGATTTTTATTTTGAAGAAAATAAGTCAAGAAATGCCCTAAAACTGTATAATAGGCAACAATCTGTCTGTATCAGAATGTTGTATTTAAATATATACCGATAAATCTGTGATTTGTTGTAAGAAGTATCAAAATCAAGACTCTATTTTGGGCTGGAACTTTATTTTACTGGGGCCGCGGAACCGGAAGGGGCAATAGGGACTTTAGCCCCCTCATATTTTATAAAAGAAGGGACATAGGCCCTTCTAAGATCGTAATTTTTCACTTAATATTTTTAATTAAATTTACACTTAAAAAAAAAAATAGTGCTCGGAGTCCCTCCGCGCCGAAGAAGTGAAACTTCGTAATGTGGAAATGAAAATGGGAAGGGGTAAAAATTGATTTTTAGTGAAATCATATTGTTTCTTCAAGACAAACTTTATTAACATTGCTTACAATTCACAATTAATTATCATTTTCGAGTGGAGAAATATCCAGATCTATAACATTTACAATGGGATTATGATAACTAAAGTAAGATACGAAATGCTTGAGTTCTATTTTTTCAATATTTCTTGCAAAAACTGCATCAATGGTAGTTCCCCCTTTGGTTGTTGAATCATTCCTACCATTTATCATTTCCAATCCAAATTTGTCTTTAAGGAAGGTTAATAATGTTTCAGCTTCAGGTAACGAGAAATTCACATTAAAATCTCCTGCAAGGATCACAGGCCGCTCGTTACCATGGTAGCGTTACCCGTTTAACGCAACCATTTTGGAAGTCGCATTAGAATTTTTACTTCAAAAAAATATTTTTTGTGTCTGAATTTTAAAATAGAAAAATTTCTATTCAAGCGAGCTTTAACATTTCCACGGTGAAATCTTCTACCAAATCATCTCTTACTTATCTCCTCCTCCCGCAGAGGAAATATACAATAAACGTCCCTATTGCTGACAGATGGGAAAGTTCTTGCTTTCTAATGTTGAATTAAATACTCTGAAGTCCAAAATTAAAACCGTGTTAATGTAAATCGCCTTTGCAGTCTTTGGTGCTGTAAGGGAAGAAAGTAACAAAAAAAAAAAAAAGCCAAATTGGATTACGTTATGTATACAATCAAAATAGAAATATAATTTTATATACTTTTTTTCTCAGTTGTTTTCGTCTTTTTAGTCTGATTTTAAAACAACAAATTTGATTGTACAGAATAATCAATACTATTAATCAATAAAGTGTATTTTTAAACTAAAACACGAATTTAATTCAGTTTTTCGATAATTCTAATGATTTATTTTGTTTGGTGATTCAAGCTTAAAAACTGAATTTTTATGCAATCGAAGTTTATTTACCATTCCAAATGCGTTGAAGCTATTAGATGAGTTGAATAAAATATTTATTTTATTTTTAAGCCTCATTTCTGTAAAAGATGAGGTTTCCTAACTATTTTATTATTAGATATAGTTAAATAAGTTTTTTCCCCTCATTTAAATAGATTTGTTCGACAGATTTATTCACAAAATGCAGTAATGGGCTGTAAAAATAAAGCTTGTTTAGAGGAAGTTTTTTTTCCCCCCTCAGTTATCGTTGAACTAAATTTTAAATTTTTTTAATGCATTTTTAGTAAATCTGAGCAGCAAAATATAATCGTAAAATAACTACTAATAATTCTGTCACGGAATTTTCATTTGTTTTTGTTGATCTGTAATGATAAAATCAAAATACGTTGCATTACAGCCATTTTAGCATTTTTACCCACAGTTTAGATTTATCTGTAATTATTCGTGAAGAATAATTATTTAAGTTTATGAATTTTATCTCGCTTTTAAGAAAATTATTTATTTTAAAAATCATCATTTTATATGGCAGTCATGACTTTTCAAATTATTTTCGTACGCTTTAATGAACATCGCCATTTTTATTCTTGCTTCATGAACGTTTATCATTCAAGGCTAATGGAATATTTTTGAATAGTTTTTATTTTTATTTTCCCTGCATACCTGTTTTAGCTTTTGTGACAGAGAATTTTTAAGCGAACCAATTTTATGTAATCGCATCATTTAATATTTTACATTACTCTGACGACCATTCGTTGTTTTATTAAAATGTTTATACGATACTATTTTACAAAAAAAAAAATCTTGCTAATTTAAAAAATTTATATTTTTCGTGTTCATCAAGTCGTTGGTCGCGAACCACAATCAAGTCGTTGGTCGCGAAGTTCTAGAGCCTTAATTCTCATTTAGTCCTCAGAGATAGTATACTTAGCCTAAATAAAAACTCAACTTTTAGTTTTAAAAATTCATTATTATAGAGGAATTTAGCGAATGTGTAAAGAAAGTGGAATCATGGACTGACAGTTTTAAAAATAAAATGTATGGAAACGAAAAACCTATATACATATATAACGGAAGGATAATTCTTGATATAGCGAGTGAATAAAGAAAATGAAATCAGTAAATAGGCGAATCAGTTAATAAAAAAGTAAAGTAAAAGCCACACGTTTTTATTACATTTGATCTTTCTGTTTTTATTTTCTCTTAGATTGTCATATTGCTTATTTGAGAACATTTCCCTGATTGATGCTTCATCGTAATTCAATTTAAAAAGAAAATAAAACTATAAAAAAAATTATATGGTTTATAAATGTCATCTAATTTAAAAATTAATAAATATTAATTTAAAACAATAAAAAAAATGAGGATTGCTGAATTCCAGACTTAGATGAAATTAAAAACTTTCTGCGAACCCAAAATCTCAAACAAAAAACTTACAAGCAATTTATTGACTCTTGTAACTAGTTTCAACCCGTTTGCCGCTGCCTAATTTTGACGTAATTTGTTCGGATAATAACCAATTTTTTTTTAATGAGTTTTAGTTTTTATAAAACTATATTGATTGTAATATGTACTGGCACATTTTTTAAAATTTAGCAGCGTTTATTGACTTACCAAATTTTCTGCTACTATTTCTGATTTTTCTGAAATTGACTACGGGATAGAAAATAAAACTGTTGAACATTTATTTATGAATATATTGTATATTTTTTATTATTATTATACATTGTATATTTTTGAAGCTACACTAAAATTCAGTATATTGTAAAAACTTACACTGCATAATAGTAAGTAATATTAAAAAAGTTTCTGCGATGGTTATAATTTTTTTGTTATTATGCAATGCATATCTGTTGACTTCTAAAGAAATGGTTCTGGTCTTTATGGTTCTGGCTACTAAAAATGAATTTTTGTAAATCCATAGATGATTGTGCTCCGGAAAAAAAATCTGGATTTCCGGTTTTTTTCACTAACCGTGATCCGGATGTTTCCTTAAATCCAGGGTCCAAAAGTTTCAAGAAATCATCCATCCCATTTACGCATTAAAATTCTTGAATATTTTATTTAAAAATATTAGATCTAGGATTTGTACTTGGCATCTCTTTCATTTATAAATATTTTTTCTGGTAGAATAATAAATGTGAAGAATGATAAAAGTAAACTTAAACATAATTATTCATTTAAATTATGCTGCATGTAATTTATTTAGAATTTCATGCATTGAAAATATCAATGATTTAAATTTGTAAAAACAAAATTTTTTTTGAGATGCATCGTTAATGGTTTTACTCAGGGAATTTTCAGGAATTTTGAAATGGGCTCACAATTACCCCTGTAAATCTAAAATAAAAAAAAATAAATAAAAAATTCCCCTGTATGCACAGTATGTCAGAAAAGATGAGTTGTGTTTCTTTGACTAATACAAGATTGTGGAATTTTCTATTTGAATAAAATTTCCCATCTTCAGGAAAAATGTTATTTTGTTTGTAATAAATTATTTCTGTAAATGTAATAAACGTGACTTAGCATCATTAAAAACTTATATACCGTTGATTTGAATTTTAAAAACAATTGACCACAAAAGTAGCCGTCTTGTATTTGACTACATTTCGCTGTAAAAAAGAAGAAAAAAAAAACAAGCTTGTGCAATAAGTCTGTTTGGCGTGATAGCAGTGTCTGAGTAGAGCGGCTGTGTAGTAGATGAAATATAAAAACAATTGTGAAAAGCAACAATATTGTTCTTCTTTTTTCTCTATGTTTGAGCTTTGTTATCATTGAAGCGTCGCGACATAGAATGGACGTTTGCATTTATTATGAAGGGCGCTTAAAGAAAAGATTTTTTTTTTTCATTTTTGTTATTTCCTTATCATTTCAAAATCGCTAACATTTTCGCTCCTGAAAATGTGAAACCTGATCAAGATAAAGAGAAATGATTCTGATCTAATGTCATCATTTAATGAATTAGACTTTCTAATTCAAGCATTTTACTAATTAATGTGAAGTTTTTAAATGCTCTTAATAAACACATGTTGAATGCCCGTATGGCCAAAATGATTTTCTCATTATGTATTGCATTAATTTCTTCAAGCCATTTTAGTAACGATAATAATATAAGAAAAATTAAAAACATAAAAAATTTACTCGAATTATGTGTTTCTAATAATCTTGACTTCGCCAGTGACCCCGTGGCACTAAGAACAAACTCGGTGCCGGTCACCGGTGACCCCCATGGCATTCAACGTGTTAATTGTATCTGTTATTATTTTTTTAAAATGCGTAATTAAATACGTAAATTGTATCTACTTTACTCATTTTATCTTATAATCGACGTTGAACAGCCGACATATTTTTTGCATTTACGACTATCAATGTTCAACTTCGTAACCTTGTAATTTTTTACCCAATCCACAAGACAAGGTATTCATTCATAGCTCAAGTATTGGTACAAACTAGTTTTCGTGGGGCAATTTTTAGTTGGAACTAACTACTATTTGCGTGACATAGAGATAAAAACCACGAAAGCCTCCCACTGTTAGCTCGACGCCTAAGTGACTCTAATTCTAACCCGTTTGCCACTGATGATGTTTTTAGTTAATGCTGCGATCGGTGCGAGCTGGGAGCAAAATTCTTATCGGTCAGCCATCTCTGGGATTCGAACCTCGTTCTCCTCATTGGGGAGCAAGCGCTCTATTTTCTGAGCCACTATAGCTACTATTCTACTCATTACCGGGGATCCATCTATTATCAGTTCGATTCGAAGACTTTTTCTCACCAGCGTTTAACGCTGGTTCATATTGCAGTTATACGCTTTTTTTAAAAGAGAGATTTAGCACTTTCACTTAGCATCCCGTACGTTCAGGTTCACGTACCAGGGGTCTGTTTAGAAGAAATTTGGGTCTGTTAACGGACCCTTCACAAAATATTCTAACTTAAAAACGGACCCTTCACAAAATATTTTAACTTAAAAACGGACCCTTCACAAAATGATTTTTCTTTTAATCGGACCCTTCACAAATTTGTTTATCTTCATTATTATTTTGTTAATCGAATAAACCCTTTCCAGGGCAGAAAACAAGAAAGATGGATGTAAACGAATTAAGTTTTGTCTTCGGCAGACGATTCTTCCATTATTCGTCCGAAATTAATATTCTGCGTTCAGCAGTATAGGCTAAATACCAAATATTTGTATGTTGCATCTCTAATTTAGAAGCAGCAATTGTTGTTTATTTTTTAAAATTTAATTTTTTTAATTATAATTTTACAGTGTTGAGCATAATCTTGTATGTCTTTACAATTTAAAAACTCCTTAAAAAATTTTTTTTTTGCAATAACGGACCCTATTTGCACAAATTCATAAAAGCGGACCCTGGTTGAAAGAATGTGAGTAATTTTTTCACAATTTCACGAAAAATGGACCTTTCACAAAATGTCTGGACAGACCCCTGCTTACGTATGATCTGCACGAGTTTTTTTAGAACTAACGTTTTTTCGTTCTAACTTCTTAGCGCAGAATACACGGAATACTATAATATACAATATATCTCCTTTTATCCGGACACCGATTAACCGAACTGTCGAATCAAGAAATCCATCAAGAAACATGCTTCTTTCCCCCACTTTATCCAATTTTTATTTATTTATTTATTGTATTGTGTAATGTTTATTCCATGTATACTGATTTCCATACTTTAATACGCATCTTTGTTCCAATTTTGATAAGATTTTAAAAAATAGATTTGCGCCATTTGTAATATTCTAAAACATACACTTCTACAATTGTCAATCCAAAACCTGGCAAAAATATTAAGGAAAATTTCCTAAATAAAAATACTGTCATAGCCCTTTTTTAAGGTTGTCTAATTATGTGGATGTTTCATTAACCATATCATCCCTGGTTCTTATCGCACCGCACTACTTTGAATTTTTGTTGGAAAAACCATTTTTTCCCCATTGTGAAATTAGCTCTATTTTTCTTTCTTTCTTTATTTTTTGTTTACATGCTGTATAACTAAATGAAAGCAAAATAATAATAATAAATAAATGAATAAAAGTTAGATGCTTTTGGATTATTGACGCTGTATTGCACTTTCATCGTTCCGGCACATTCCTAGACATAACTAACGTAATCTAGACAAAGCTAACTACGGTGACCTTATTACCGAGATTCGTCTAGAATTTTTTTCCAATAATGGGAAAATTACTATCTAAACTGGTTGTTTTTCTTGCGAAATTCACTTTCGAAGAAGTCTAATAAAATTAAAATCTGTTTTTACAAATACAAGTTATTTATTCCTAATGTCATGTCTACACTAATTCTTTTATACATGCTTTGTTTAGTTTTAAACTCTTTCCCCCCCCCCCTTTGTCTTTGTTTTATATTTAAGCTTAATTTTAGGAAAAATATATTTTTAAATTTTTTGCGTTAATGATTAAGCGAGTGAAATTACTTTTATGCTTTTATTCTATGATATTAAAGTAAGCCTTTTAAAGATAGATGAAAATTTGAATTATTTTTAAATAATACTATAGGTAATAATTTATTCTATACGTAATAATTTGTTTCTAAGAAGTTAGGATTAATTAACACCTAATTTAGATAGAGCGACATTTTTTCCTTTTGTTTACTTCCTAGTTTTTTGCTTTTACGGAAAATATATTTCTATGTGCCGTTTTTTATTATTTTTTTCCTAATAAGTTGAGATTGATGCAGTGTAGTCTCATCCGACTTATTTTTTCACATATATCGCACACCAATATTTCACCGTTGAAAGTTTAGCGCTTGAGAGATTTAGCACTTTCACACGTTTATGAACGTATGTCCTGCGCGTGCTCTGTTTGAGAAACTTAGTAATTCTGCTCCGAATTCGCGGGATATTAATTAAAAGTGCTTAATTTTTTTGTTATTGGGTTTATAACGATACTTTTATCAATATTTTAAATATTTATTTTTCAGAAGATTAAACTGTAATAAGCAATTTAAAATTTTCAAGAATAATAAAATACTTTTCGCAACTTTTACAAACTTTGGGAACTGACCTACTGACTGTGGTTTGATTGTTCTACTTTAAATGCTCTATTCAAATTCTCAGTTTATGATTGTATGTTTTATATAAATGTTTCAGGGGTGTACCCTGGAATTCAGGTTTTTCGTATTATTCTTCTTCCTGGTCTAAAAACTAGAAGTGATTTTTCCGCAAAAATCGCGAGTATCGCAATTGTATCTTAAGACTATTGGTTTGCGGACTTCCGCGAAACAATAACTTATAATCCGACGAAAGTTTGAAACTTTTGCTATATCTTGTTAACGAGACGTTTACATATACGTGATTCCTCCGCCAATTTGATTCTTTTGGTTTTAGCGAATTTTCGTCATTTTGAATATTTGGAACAGGGCCGGAATCTGCTAATATCACGATTCTTATTCACGCTATTTTAATATCAAAATCGAATTTTGTATTTACCTGACAAGAAGTTACGCATTGCGATTCGTATTCACTCAATTTAAAAATCGTACATCGCGATAGATATTCACGTGATTTAAAATTCTAATGTCGCGATTTATATTCACGCTATTTTAATATCAAAATCGAATTTTGTATTTTCCTGACAAGAAGTTACGCATTGCGATTCGTATTCACTCAATTTAAAAATCGTACATCGCGATAGATATTCAGGTGATTTAAAATTCTAATGTCGCGATTTGTATTCACGCGTTTTTAAAAATCAAACATTAGGATTCGTATTCACGCAGTTGTAATATCAAATATTGATTTTGGTATTTATACGTGATTTAAAAACTATGCGTTGCGATTCGTATTTACACGATCTAAAAATTCAATATCGCTATTTGTATTTTCGCGTTTTTGAAGTCCAATATCTCGATTCATATTCACGCAATTTTAAAATCCAATATCACGATTCTTATTCACGCGATTTTAAAATTAGATACCATAAAAGTGAGATATTCTTCATTAGTAGGTTATTTAATTATAAATGTTAGTTAAAAAAATTATGTTAAATATGAAACATGTATGGTATGTAAATTGTTATCTTGATATCGATTTTTCATTTATTCATTTATTTATTTTTTTGCACATAAAATTTTCAGGGTTTTTCACTTTGTGTAACAATTACCCCTGATTTTTATTTTGATGAAAAATTGATTTAAAAAAAAATTGTCGGTGGTACGTTGGAAAATATTTCGTATGAAAATGAAAATTTTATTTTCAAAACATGTGAATTCTGCACAAAATCGTTTAATTATTACAAAAAAAAAAAAAAAAAAAAAAAAGGGAAAAAAAGGCAAAAATCTATCCACTCGTCTCTTATTTCAGCTCTGTAATGCCATGGGGAATATTTTCAAGATATGGATATTTTGTACTCTCTTACATGGGACTTTTTTATGTATGAAAATTTGCTTTTCTCAATTTTGACCACATTTATTTCCTTGTTACCATGCAAAACTTTTTGCCTTAATACCTGTTGTTCTTTGGAATACCTAACTTGTCAAATTACTTATTACTTAATAAAAATGTTAAAATATAAGTGAAGTTATTTTTCTGTCACACAATTTAAATAAAAGTATCTTTTATAATATTTATTTTAAGTAGTATTGTTATAAATAAGCACGGGTAAAAGCGTGCAGTATTCAAAGTGGCTTTGAACTTAGCAGTGCTTAATATAGCATATAAAAAATAATACCTAAACGTTGTGTTTCTTTCAGAAACTTGAATAATTCTTTAAAGATATTATTCATTTACATTCAAAAAGCATATATTTTCGGCATTTTGGAATAAATGATGTTCCATATGGTTTAGCGCGATAAGAATCCTTCTTGGTTGAGAGATTCCTTTTCTTCCATAGATTCTTTTGGAATCAATCATAAAGTGTCTGCAAAAGAGATTCTAAGGTATACGAAAAATGGAAATGTGTCAGATTTTTTTCTTCTTTCCATTTATGCCAACTTTCTACCAAATAATCATTGAAGTGAAAGTTATTTTATTTGAAAAAGGAATTGGGGAAAACTATTTGGATTTTTTAAAAAAATTTTTTTCCACCTCCTTAACAGTGGTTCCCGTATTATTTATTTCGAAAGTAGAGAATGAATCCAATTCTATCGATTATTTTAAAAACAATTAATGAATGAATAAAGAATGAAACTTTTTAATCGTGTGTTTTTAGCAATACGAGTTTTAAAATTGGGTTTTATGTCAGACTGTTGAATTTACAGGAGTGTTATCAGGTCTAGTTCTTAATTTTATTTTATTGTATGCATAAACTGAAAATGAATGAGGTGAAATGTCGTTTTCGTGTAAACAAAAATGAAAATGGTCTATTGATAATGATTTTTCAAATCATTCATGATTTAGGGAAGAAGAAAAAAAAATGCCTTAACTCTCGGAACCCTTGTGAACTTTTCAATGCTGTTTTCGTTTGAATAAAGATGAATGGAAAATTATTCGGATATAAATTTTATTTCAGGGCTTCGTATTTGATAATAATATTTTTTAAAATCATAGTTAGTTAAAATAAAAAAAAAAGTCCCAACTCTCAGTACCCTTGCGAATTTTCCATGCAGTTTACGCTTAAATAAATATTGGAAAATTAATTGGATATTAATTTTATTTCAGGGCTACGTAATTGATAATGTTTTGTAAAATCATAGTTGGTAAAAAAAGTCCTAAATTTTGGAACTCTAGGTTCCGCGGAACACCATTTGGGAACGGTTACTTTAATGCTTTACATTTGCCGTTTTTAAATTTTTTGAAAAAAAAAATGAAAAAAAAAGGCTTATTTTATTTCCCATTTTCACTTAGAGCAGCTGGTCTACTTTTCTAGTGGGGTGGGTGAAGAAACTAATGGCTCAAGATCCGGATTCGACTGCACTGCGCCAAACTTAAACGATACTATATAATCAAAATAAC
The DNA here is from genome assembly GCF_043381705.1 of Parasteatoda tepidariorum. Classification (NCBI taxonomy): domain Eukaryota; kingdom Metazoa; phylum Arthropoda; class Arachnida; order Araneae; family Theridiidae; genus Parasteatoda; species Parasteatoda tepidariorum. Next base: position 60,040,824 of record NC_092212.1, on the reverse strand, counting down.
AGTCTTACAAAAAGAAAGGCAAAACTGAAAAGAGATAACATATCATCTGTGGTGTTATAATTTTTCATCAACTTTTTTCATTTGTTTACTTACTTATATTAATTTTATTATAAACATCAACTGGTTGAATCTTATTTAAAGGAAACCACAACATTTTTTTTTAGTCTAAGTAGATATCAGAATATATAATCGCATTTAATTATCTTAAGCACATATTCAACATTTAAATATATTTAAAAGGCAACACAATTGTAAAATTTAAAATAATAATAATAATCAAATAAAAAAAATATACTGTTGCATTATAACACCTAGTGCTTACGTAAATGGTTGTGGATCGATTGCAAATAATACGAAGCAATAACTTATCAGCCCTCAAACTCCATGTTTTAAATTTAGTATTCATTGCTTGATTAAAATTAGGACATTTCATTCATTTCAAAATAGCATGCACTTAGATCGGCTGAGAGGTGGCCGACGAAGTTTTTATTATTGTCATTTATTTTATGTATTTGTTTTTGGTATGACGCCTTTCTAATAATTTTAAAGAGTTAAGTAAGAGTTTAGTTAGTTTAAGCAGGGGTCTGTTTAAAAGAAATTTGGGTCCGTTAACGAACCCTTCAAAAAATATCATTTCATAAAAACGGACCCTTCACAAAATATTTTAACTTAAAAACGGACTTTAAGTCTTTATGCATAATAAAGAAATAGAGATAATATATAAATATCAACTGAAAATAACTAAAACATAATTAAGATAACTAATAAATATAATTAATAATTAACAAATCAATATTAGTTCACCCTAAATGCATGTGTGAATGCACAAGTATCATCAGATTGTTGCTTGAATGGAGATGAAATTTATCCGTAATTATTACGATTTCGTTGTCAAGAGTACGGTCTTACGGTTGAGTAATAAAAATTACGATTTTTGAGAAATTTCGTAAGAATCTGTTAAAAAAAAAAAAACTACCAACAGTTGTAAAATTTAGTTGTCATGGAGAATATTCATAAAAAAAGTCATACTTTAGTGTTATATTTATTTAATAGTAAATTCATATATATTATTATTATTAGGTATATTCCTATTTAGAATTGAGTTGTAAAAACACCTTGAAAGTGCTCTAATTTGTAAATCTAATTACGGTTTGGTAAGTTGTCACCTCCGCAAGAAGAGTGGGGGGGAAAAAAACAACATTAAAATAAGTGACAAGCTGAAACCGAACAGACAACCAACAAAAAAACCTAATTATTATTTTTTTCTTTTTGGAATTAAAGATATAAGTTGTCGTTTTAAGATGATGTGTGCCTGTAATATGCGTGTAGTTTCGCTTATCAATTTTTTTTTCAAAATTTTATTTTTGCTCACTGAATATATGTAGTTCATGTTAAAAGTATATAAATTGTCACTTTTAAACACTATTGAGACAAAACCGATCTACCCCTATCCATTATTTGTTGGCAACCTGGCATAGCATAAATAGTCTTTATTAGCTCTAAATGCCTACATAATCAATACGCAGTGCAATCTGTAAGCACTTAATATTCCAGATTCATTTGACTATAAATGAAAATAATATAGTACAATAATCTATTTATTAGATTACAAAGTGCATAATCTGATGGATTACTTTTTGAGCAATTAACGAAAGACATTGCTGACACTTATCTTTTCTCAACCATACATATTTTTTTGTTACTTTTATGTTTGCTTTAACGCTTCAGTGGACAGGGATGAGTGATTGCGTTTATTAATATCGCTCCCTTTCGCTGTTTGTTTAATCGTGTGAGGTCAATTCAATTGAAGCCTCTTTGGTGTGGAGTTTAGTTGTTTAGGTGAACTTTATCACTGCTGGTTTCTACTTTGCTCATTAAAATATATGTGAATTTGAATATGCCCCACTGATTTATTTCTTTGAATATAAACTTCATGCTGCTTTCAAGTTGCTAATGCGGAGAATTGAACGGCAGAAAAAACAAACGCGCTACTGTTTTCTTCTTCTGTTTTATTAAGTAAGAACTTGATTTGAATATAATTTTTTTTTCATTATTTACAAAATAAATTACAGTTTCTTTCCTCGCATTTTAAGACATTTCTCAACCGGCGTGTGTAAAGCAGCAGACCCATTTTTGGGTTTACGGATATCAATCTTCAATTCCGTAATCTTGTAATTTTAAACCTAACTCAGTAGACAACGGGTATGCATAATTTACACGAACGCTGTTCGGGGGAAATTTGTCCCCATCGCACAAACTTTTTTAACATTGCTCACTATTATACAATGTAAATTCTGATTTTTATAATATGCTAAATTGCAGAATAGGCTAAATATATATGGTCAAAATTTCTACATTTGTCAATTTCAGAAAAATCGGATACAATAGCAGAAAACTTTGTAAGTCAATAACTTGTTTTATATCTTCAAAAAACTTCAAAGAAAAGTGTGCTGGTGTGTATAACAACCAATATGGAGTTTTATAAAAATTAAAACACTTTTAATCTGACTTTTCGAACAAATTTTGTAAAAATTAGGTAACCGCGAAAGGGTTGAAACTAGCTACAAGAGTCAGTCAATAAACTGCTCAAACAGCTTTATCATTTGACTTATGTGTTCGCAAAAATTCTGCGTATTTATATAAAGAATTTAATTTTAAATATGCAGCTTTTATATATAATCCATCGTTGGCGACTTTTTGTAATGGTTAAACCTGCCGAGTTTCCAGAAAAACGCTCTTGAAGTTTTATAAAAACGTGTTCACACAGTATAAGGTAAGGTGATCAGATTTCTTAAAAAAATAAATAGATAAATATTTGAGGACAAATCAGCGGATTGTCCTCAGAAATCTTACAATTTGAGGACACCCGTATATTTTTAGAAAATATTAATATAAATGTGCGGCAAAGATTTTTTTTTGTTGTTTAAATGGAAAATTGATATTAGGTACAGAACGATATTCCTCAAACATGATTTCATTTTCGAGCAGTTTTGATTTATCATATGATATTCTGCAGTTGTTTAACGCATGTTAAAAAAATAAGCATTAAAAAAATATGTTTTGAAATTATTTTTAGAAGATCACATAGTTTTAGCATGGTGCTTCTTTTGCTTTTCGCTTGTATTCTCTGAAAGAAAAAAATCATTTTGCTTGAAAAAAAAGCATGCACATTTCTGATTTTTTTTTTGATATTTTACTGGGGTATGGGAAAAGATGGGATATTTTCGTTGAAATTTGGAGACATTGGAAAACATGTGTTAGGATTTCAGGACATTTTCCGTACTCAAAGACATTGGAAGGTTTTGAGGACTTCTGGTCTTCTTGGTGTAAAGAGCCTCTCAAAAATTGAAAGTTTGATTACTTCGATATTTTTTCTGCCCTTCTGCATATAACTTATCACCTTTTAGACAGAAAAAAAAAAAAGAATTTCTTTCGTAACACCTTAGATAGAAATTGCTCAATGGATTTTAATTTTCTAAATATTTTTTATAAAATAAAAATATGTGACGCCTTAAATGAATAAGTTGAAAACAACGCCAAATTGCCTGGCAACTAAAATATTCTCTTGGGGGTGATTCATTAAGAAGTTATATCGTAATGATCTAAATCCAAGACGTCCAGAAATGAAAATTTCTTTTCTCCGCCAGCCAGACATTCGGCTGTTGCGCCACAATTCTCTTATGTCTGTCTGTCCAATAAAATTCTTGAGACATGAAGATCATTATGATGAAAAAGTTTTAAAGAAGTCTCGGCATCATATGAAGGGCTAATATGACTTCTAGCCAATCCACCTTTTTTTGAAAGAATTGAATTAGTTTTCGAAACTTACATTTAAAAGTTTTTAAATGATAGTTCCTTTAAATTTGGGAAATAAAAAGTCTATACCTTTTTTTTGTGATGTTTAATTACGTTTGTATGTTTTAAATTAATTAAAATAAATAAAACTTTTGTCGATCGTTTTTTTTTAATTATTACTTTGTTTATTGACGTGTCTTACAAGCCTGTATTGTTACGGTGTGCCATGAGTAAGTTTTAAATGCCCCCCCCCAAATAAAATTGACATTAACGCCGACTTGAATGAGGGAGGGGGCTTGATTTCAAGTAGATATAAGAGGAGCATGACTTAACTTGTATTCCCAGCCAATCTCTTATTATTTAATTTGGAAAAACGAAAGAAAATTAAGCATTTTTCATAGTTTTTTTTTTTTTTAATAAATCTACATAAAACGTTATTGAAGTTTAAAATATGAAATTTTTCTCGCAAAATACTCACAAGATTTAGATTAAAATTTAATATACAGGGTGATTCTAAAAAGATGGGAAAAATTTTAGGAAGTGATAGTACACACCCAGACAAACAATTTTTATCAAAGAATGCATGGTCGAAAACAAAACGCAAAGGTGCTGGCGCATTTGGAAAGTTTTTTCATGCAAACGAGAAAGCTCCATTCCTATTGCGAGTTACTGCGCTACGTTATTTGTCGCCAAGCTTTCGGCCGCTGCAGGGAAAGTTCGCCTATCTTTTCTTCGCCGTTGTACCAGCATAGCCGCTGCCGGCTACTGTTTTGAACACTTATTGTAATCACATGCCATTAAATTTGCTTTTATAACTTAACTTCATCTTTCTTTGTGTATTTTTGCCTCATATAAGAGCATAAACTTTGACGCCCTCTAGCAGTTTTGGGTTTTGTTTTCGACCATGCATTGTTTGATAAAAATTGTTTATCTGGGTGTGTACTATCACTTCCTAAAATTTTTCCCATCTTTTTAGAATCACCCTGTATATATATACAACAACAGTTGTATGTAAAGCTGGCAGCATATCAATTTATCGTCAAATATCGATATTATTTAAATATCGCCTAAACGATAATGTGAAAAATATCACGACATATCGTAAATTATGGGCGTTTCACAAAATTGAATAGACAATAATTATCGACATCAATAATCTAGTTATCATAATTGGCAACGCTAATTAAAAAAGATGTTAATGTCGCGACTATTGTTGAAACGATAATTAACGAAAATTACAAATATCACGATGATTTTCGAAATTAGTTAAACTGGGAAAATGTCATATATCGTGTAATATCGAGAATTTCTGGGAATACATCGTGATGTTAAAATTCAGTTTTTATCTATTTAGCTGGTGCAAGAAATTCTCGATATTACACGATTAAGTTTTTTTAAGAGTAGCAAGTAAATTCAGTTATTTTATTTATTATTCTTTTTTCAAATTTTTATTCAAATAAAAATTAAAACATTTGAATTTACTGTTGTTTTTTTTAATGGCAACTTATCGCCTGCACCATGGATAAGAATCGAACGTTTTGATATCATCCAGCATTTCTTAATATTATATTAACTGTTTGAAAAAACAAAAATTGCAACAAAATTATATTTTTACGAACTGAAAGATAATAAGTGAATAGTTTATACGTGGAATAGAATATGTATCCATTTAACAAACAGAACAAATAAATTTCGCTCACTACTTAACTATAAAACGAAGTGCATCAATTTGATTGCTGCATCATATTCGGAATCGTCATTCAAAACGCTCTTAATAAATTTCCAATCGTTTTCTAAGAAGATAGTGCTACCTGATATGTTCGAACCCCATAAATCAATATTTTATGGATTCATCTGACTTTTATGCATCATTCTGCATCGTCTGACAAAGAAATATAATATCGTTTGCTATAATAAAAACAATTTTGAAACTATATTTGCCGAACATAGGAAATGTTTCCTTTCAATCTGTCTGTCCTTCCTGTTTCTAAATTCTTCCTTTGAATTCTCGCCTCGCCCGACTGAGAGACGATCCTTATGTCTCAATTTTTTTTTATCATTATTATTCCACAGTGCGGATGCATGACGTAAACGGGTTCTGTGACACTTGGCGGTCCGTTCCTCTGCCTCATCACTTTCTATCTGGTTCCCTTTTATCCATTAATATTAGAAGATCATTTCCCGATCTTGGCGGCATTTTTGCCTCTGGCGAAAATTGTTGTGAGATTTTACTTCTCTTTTTTTTGTTGTTGTTGTCGTGTCTACCTGGTTGGCGAATTTTGAAGAGGCCCCTATCCCCAACTCATTCATTTTTTAGGAGCTGTTTGGCTTGGATTAAATTGTTCTTTGAGCGTCTTTGTGCTTTAATGAATTAAGTAATGGGTTTGGCAAGTTTAAGGGTTCCTTTTAGCGATAAAAGGAATTCTACTTCCTGAATGTTAGCCTAAGGAGAGTTATAGGAACCCATTTTCTAAAAGAATAATAAATAGTTATTATAATAATAATATTTTGGACTATTTTTTAATTTTTTGGTACGTGTCAATTTCGCCGATACAGTGCAAAACATTAAATTCAACTGTCTTTTGTTTTAACATTTTACTTTATTAAATAAAAAAGTAAATAATAGAATAAAATAGTTGAATTTACTTGTGCCGGCGAAATGTGTAAGTACCAATGTATTTTATTCATTGAAATGTGCTCTATGTTAGCTTAGTTACCAAATTTTTAATTTTAAGAATGAGGGTATTTTATATACACAGTTGGGATCTCAAATTAATATTCAAAATAGTGCATATCGAAATATGATGATTGTATAAATTATTCCCAGTTAAGTTTTAGTCAATTTAATGTGTATCGAATGCTGCTTAATTTTTTTACTTTTATTTTGTTCATGTTTTCTTTAAGTTGCTGTGCGTGATTCAATTTTGCTGTAATCATTTACATTTCGTTCGACATATAATAATTTACTTTTGACACAAATGTTTAGCTTCAATACTCATTCTATTTACATTTCAAAATTATTTAACATTTTTTAATCATTTCATGAAAAAAATACTGAACCAAATAACAAATTCTTACAAAGAAATTATTAGGGGCCATACACTAATTTACATTTATAATATTAATGTGTTAAAATTTTCATAGTTAGCTTAATTCATATCTTAATAAATTCAATAAGATTAATGATATTAATCTTATTACTGTTTGGTTGAATATGCTTTTATAAATAACTTTTATTTAAATCAATTATAAATTTTGATTTTTTTTTTACATCCTTAAGTAAAATAATTATTATTTAAACAAATAGAATGACCCTCTTAATATTGAATACATTTGAAATTGCGTATAAATTGTTTTTATGGTGGCTAATATATTCAAGAAAATAGTTATTTGTCAGATACAATAGGCAGAAAAATTTTAATTAGTGCGTACATCCTAATTACGATATTTTTTTTAAAGTGTTTTAAAATATTTTTTTAGTGCGTAATTTTCGTTGAAAAATATGGCTACGCACCCTGCATTTTAAGCAGAAATCTGAGCTTTTAAGCGTGTCACAGTTAATACAAAGAAATTGGGTATTAATATAAAATTGTTCCATCTTGTTTGTTATTAAGACGATGAACTCGTTGACCTCAATAGAAGAAAGTAATTGGACGTGAAAAATTTTCTTATTAGCAGTGGTAAAAGGAAAAATAAATAATAATAAAAAAAGAGCAAATATTTAAGATGTACTTGATATATTTGCGTTTGGAGTCGTTACAGCTGTAAATGGGAATATTATCTTCGAAGACTAATTTGAGAGGTATTTATTTGCTACGTTTACGTATGTTTTCGTGTAGTATTAAATTGCGATTCGTCAGTCAAAATTTTATCTTGCATTTTATTTTCAAATAATATGTCTAATTTCTCAGATGAAAATTGACTTGGGCTAGAATTTTACGTGTTTTATGTCAAGTATGAGGCATTTCATAACTACTGCTCTTCAAATATATATTTTAAATTCTTATCTCTAAAGTTAAAAAAGAGTGCGCACATTATAGGTGGCAATTCAATACATAAGCCAGGAAAAATAAAAAGGAAGTCGAATCATTAAAGGAGACTGTACTGGATACATCAAAACCTGTTAAATTGCCATAAGAAGTTGTAAGATGATTGTTAGAATCATTTCCTAATTTCCCAAGCAAGGAAACAGGTTTTGAGGTTTTTCTTCACACCTTCTTCATCAGTAATTTGATAGATTTTAAAAGCGTTTCCATTTATCTCTTTCCCCTCTTAAGCATTAATTAGACGCGAAACTTTAATGTGCTTTTGTGACTTAATTTTTGACCTGGGCTCTAAAACTATACATAAAGGGTGATCATTACGGAACACCCTGTATAAAGAAATCAAATTCATATATGGTTGCGGTATTATCTCCCATCAAACCCCTCTTATAAATTAATAATTTTTAAAAATAATTACTTTTTTTTTCGATAGTCGTGATTTTGTAATAATATGAAAAAAATATTTAATAGGACAGAAAATACTAGGTCCTTTTATTCTGAAAATGTAATAAATAACATTTTTATTATTGTTTTGTTCTCTCATTTGCTTTAACAAATAGAAAATAATGAGATTAGTCTTTAAATGCGATCTCACAAATTTCGTATATACAAGATGCTTTGTTGCTTTAGTGGCAAAAAATTTAGAAATTAATTTGTTTCTTATTTATTTGTAAAGTTTGATACACTAATGTATTAAAATTCCTTAAAGAATCACATGATAAAATTAAAAAAATCTTCGAAGTAGTATTTAGTTTTTTCCAATTTACTTATAAATTTATTGTTCATAATAAATGCATTCAGAATTAATTGGTACCTTACAGAAAATCATATTATTGTAGTAGCATGCAAACATGTTTTCACAAAATTTGCTGGCCCGATGAAAATGTTTTTGCATATTAGGTAGTGAATATTATTAGAATATTATATTTCTATGGGTAACAAGTCGATCACCAATATTATTTAAAAATCATAGATGGGTATTCAAGGTTATTTTAATTGTTTTTAAACGTCTGTTAAACGCTGTAGGTTAAGAGATGAGCTCGGTCTCGTTTTCGGAGGTCCGAGCAAGAAAAATTTTAATCGGAGCACACCCGAGCTCGAGATTAATAGGATTAATTAAAGCCCGAATTCGCCTCCGCCCGAGATGTACTTCGGATAAAAGACAAATTTTGTGGTTTTCGTCACCTGGCTTCTGATATAAACAGGGGAATTAGTAAATTAAAATCTTTTACACCTGTCAGGGCTGATTGTGCTCCGGAAAAAGTACGGATTTCCGGATTTTTCGTTGACAGTGATCCGGAAGTTTCCGGAGATCGATTGTTTCAATCACGTTTCAAAAAATCATTGATCACAGAAGTTTCCGGAAATCAAATTTTCAAAGGTGGAACTTAAGAACACAGTTTATTTTATTTGTTTGTAAGGGAGAGCCAGAGAGATACTTTATAAGCTTATATTCATGATTAATATTCATTTTTTATCAGATAATAGTTGTTATAATCATAAACTCAAGAAAGGAAGACATATTTGTAAATTTTAATTACTTCTCCAGGTTATCATAGGTATGTGTAAAATTGTAAATATATTTTAAATAAACTAAGAAATATTGAGAAAAAGGAAAAAAAACCTTATTTAAATGTTTTTCAATTTAAACTGCTTTTTTTTTTCTTTTTTTTTTTTTTTTTTTTTTAAAAAAACTCAAATTTTCCGGAATTTTGACTTGGACTCACAGTCAGCCACGACCTGTGAAAAGAAAAGCGAAGAGAAAAATTTGACCAACTGAAACTCCAAGATAACTTTAAAAAAAACTAAAAAGAAAAATCAAAATTAAAAGCTTAATAAAAGTAATTTGAGAGTTAGAGCTAGCCTCACATAGCAAAAACACCGAACAGCAAATCGCTGTAAATTATTCTACCTTTTAAATTTGACATTTTTTGTACTCAATAACGGAACTGAACCCTCGTTTAAAAAAAAGTTTATGAAACTTTTATCATGAATCTGAGCTCGCCCGATCCCGAAACCTTTTTTTTCTTCAATAAACGAGTTCGACCCTGTCTCATCTCTACTGAACATTACTTTTCTAATCATGAAATTCAAAAAGGAAGTGAAAGATATACTTCCTTTGAAGTTTTAAGTCGGTTCACGAAAGTCTGTCCAGACATTTTGTGAAAGGTCCTGATTTTGTAAAATTGTGAAGAAACTATTCATAATTTGTGAATATAAAATAAGCGTTTAGTCGCATTCTTTCAAATAGGGTCCTGTTATTGCAAAAATTGCTAAAAAACCTTTTCAAGAAGTTTTTAAATTGTAAATAGATACACGATTCTGCTCAACAGTTGCTGTTACTAAATTAGAGATGCAACATACAAATATTTGGTATTTAGCCTATACTGCTCAACACAGAATATTAATTTCGGACGAATAATGGAAACGAAATCATTCACATTTTTAATAATTTCAATTGACATATTTTAAATAACACTACTTAGTAATGTATAACTTTTAATGTGTTACGCATTAAGTAAACTTCAAAAATTCTTAAAGTATTTTATTTAAAAAATTGAGAGAAATTAATTTTTATTTACATAATATTCTATTAATTTTTTGAATAAATATAAATGATCAATTATTTATTTACAAAACAATTACATATATGATTTAATATTAATAAGAATGTGCGCATGATGTTTGTAAAAGTAGAAATATTTTCTACACATTTGGAATTACAATACTACACAATACTACATTTGGAATTTAAACTTGGGGAAACTTAGTTTTTCTGGAACCGTCTTTCTCTCCCCCCCCCACCCAGAAAGGGTTTATTCGATTAACAAACCAATAATGAAAATAAACAAATTTGTGAAGAGTCCGATTAAAAGATAAATTATTTTGTGAAGAGTCTGTTTTTATTTAAAATATTTTGTGAAGAGTTTGTTAACGGACCCAAATTTCTTCTAAACAGACCGTAAGCGAATATATTATTTCGAGTTATTTTACAATATTCTATTATTTCATATTATTTTAAATTTATTTCAAAAATTTTCCTAAAATATTTCAGCTATTGGAAATATTGGTTACATATTCAGTGATCGCGATTCCACCGAAATTCCTTTGGTAATGATTTTTATTTCGGTTTTTCTGGAATGTCACAATTTGAAGAAATGCCTCAGTGCTACCCCCCTTTTTATGACTAGTTTCTCTTGGTATCTCCTTCACCTGCCATAAATTAAGATTTTTTTATATTTTTATTTCTCCTTTCTTGGATTATTCGAACTCACGTCGAGGTGAGTTCTTTTTATTCTTTTTTTAACTGTTGTCTCGCCCCCGTGATCAGGTCAATCGGAAGCTTGATGTGGGGATGATTCATGCAATTGACCAGTTCAGGCTTGTCTAGGTTGTTTGTTTCCCAATTCCGCAACCGGAAAGGAAACTATTTCAAATATCTGTCAAAAAAAGAATTTATCTTTTTGCTGTGAAAAAGTCCGTGTGTCCAGATGAACTTTCAGATTTAATGAACAGGCTTGTAAGATTAATAGACTTTTTAGCACTTGTTTTTCTTTTAGAAAAAAAATTTGAAACAAAAAATTATAATTTATTAATACCTTTTAAAAAGAAGAGAAAAAAAACGTGTACTTCGATATCTTTTTTGAAGTTATGTTCATTTAAATTTATACTCTCATCATGTATTTTCATAACTAGCTTCGCAATATAACTATCTGCTCATATAAGCTGCTAAAGAAAAGTACAATTAACACATTAAAAAAAAAATAGTATTCCAAAATTTTAGCTTAATTTTCTCTTATGTTAAATTACTTAATTTGGGCTTAAGATACTGTAAGACGATTTTTATCCTAAAAGATTGATTCAAATTTTGGAATCTTATATTAATCTATAGATATTCCCTAGAAGTTTTTTTTTTTATGTTGTAGCCTAATTTATAAAAAATATGTCATATTTCGATAATATTTTGTAGCTTAAGAGTTGATTTGACGTTTAGTAGAAAATATTTCACTTGCAAAAATATTTACTTTCAATTTTAAGAAAACTATGTTTTTCATCCTGTGCATTTATGGTAACTGACAACAAATGTTTCCCACAATGAGCCACGACAATGAGATTTATCTTTAATTCATAAATAGCAGTAACAACAAAAAAGAAAGAGGAAAAAAAAACTATTGTCCTTATTTTATTTTCCGGTAGTGAGTCTAATTTATTCTCGAAAATTGTTTTGAAGACCAGGGGTCTGTTCAGAAGAAATTTGGGTCCGTAAACGGACCCTTCACAAAATATCTTTTCATAAAAACGGACTTGATGACCTAAAAAATCTCANAATATTTTAATTTAAAAACGAACTCTTCACAAAATAAATTATCTTTTAATCGGACCCTTCACAAATTTGTTTATCTTCATTATTGTTTCGTTAATCGAATAAACCCTTCCCAGGAAGGAGGGCGGGGGGTAAACGAACTAAATTTTGTCTTCGGCAGACGCTTCTTCCTTTATTCGTCCGAAATGAATATTCTGCGTTCAGCAGTATAGGCTAAATACCAAATATTTGTATGTTGCATCTCTAATTTAGAAGCAGCAATTGCTGTTTATTTTTGAAAAATTAATTTTTTTAATTATAATTTTACAGTGCTGAGCTAATCTTGTATCTATTTACAATTCAAAAACTCCTTGAAAAAGTTTTTTTGCAATAACCGGACCCTATTTGCACAAATTCATAAAAGCGGACCCTGGCTGAAAGAATGTGGGTATTTTTTTCACAATTTCACGAAAATCGGACATTTCACAAAATGTCTGGACAGACCCCTGAAGACAATTGTTTACACTCAAAAACAATTAAAATGTTTTGTAATATTTATAATAAGATAGATTGAAAAATTAGTAATTAGAATCTATGCCATTAGTTACAAATGTCAGGGATCTCCCCCCCCCCCATTCATTTTGAGTTTGTGGTCCCTTGTAGTGTTTCTTTCATTCTGCAGGGCAACCTCTCGGAAGCGACCACTCTCTGTTCCACAGTAAAATGGTGGTTCTTAGGGGTTACCTCCATTGGCTTCAAAATGTTACCGAAGGTACATGATTTATCGCAAATATTTTAAATTTAGTCTGAGGTTCTCGTGGTACCGAAATGCCACTTGTGTTGGTGTCATGAGAACTAGATCGATGAATAAAATTTAGCGTCAATAAATTGTGTAAAAACAAATTGTGTAAAAACAAATTGTGTAAAAACAAATTGTGAATTGTGTTGTGAATTGTCTATTTTAAATGAATAAACAATTATGTTTTCTGTTTAAGTTTACATTTAATTTTATATCATGAAAATTTATCAGCTTTAAAAAATAAGAAGGTTGTTTGTTTGAGATGCTTAATTTTTTCTAAAATGACTATTTATTTTAATTTAAATGTCAACTCTAAAAATAAATCATTGATAGCATCGTCAGAAGGATCTCTCTAAATAAGAGCCTTACTCAAATATTTTGAATAACCTTTTCCGCATTTGGTGCAGAGGATTGCCCGGTCGCTGGGAGAGGTTTTGATTGTCCATAGCAGGGGTGGCCGAGCTCCTTGACTGTCGAGTCATTTTTCAAAATTTGAAATTTTTCGCGAGCTACAATTAGAAACGTATTTATAAAGTATGCAAAAAAGGTATTAAAAAAAATTTTTTTTTGCAGAAATTATATTTATTGAAAACATATAAATAAAATTACAAAATATGTGTATTGAGTTTAAATATTAAAAACATTCATTTTACTTCTCTTGATAATTCTTTAAAGTTTGGTGAATAATTAGTGACAGCACTGCTCAGTAATTCTTTGAGATGCTGGCTAGTTAATACTGATCGGTGTTTGGATTTCATGAATTTTAAAGTGGAATAGAATGATTCACATAAGTACGTTGTTCCGAATATTGAAATAATTCGGCAAGCAGCCTTTTTTAATTCAACTTCGATTCTGGTACAAATGTCCAAACTTCAGTAATCGACGTCGACTTATATTTTAATTGTAGAGCTTGATCGTCTTGCATCTCGATTAATTCTAATACTTCAGATGCTTTTTGGATCATAATTATATTGGAAATGGAAAACTCACCTTGAATTATGTTAATTTCAAATGGATTCAGAAAAATATTAAAATATAATAGCACAAAAATGAAATGGGAACTCTAGTACATTTATCAAGAGCCACAAATGATCGTTCAAAGAGCCGGAGATTGGCCACCCCTTGTCTATAGAAAAATTTCCTGAAAATCTATAGAAATATATAATTTGAAATCTGTAGAAAAAATTCCGTGCCTCCCTAAAGTGTTTTTTCCTGGAAGTTTCACTGTATTTTCAACTTTTCCCTCTCAATTTCCTGAAACTGAAGAAAGCGGCCATTTCTCCATGCTTGATTTTAATGAGGAGCTTGATGAATCTCGTGTGCGTTGCGTGAGAAAATTACAAGGGTGCAATAGGAACGAATTCTCGAACGCAGACCCAATTGTCGTCGATTCATCATATTGTTTCCTGCTCTTAAATTAACTTTAAACTTTATAGCGTGCTGTGCTTCGTTATTTTTCTCATCATTCGGGGAAATTGTTTTGACTTCGTGTCGCAATGTAGTCTTTAAGTTGATAAAATCTATTAAAAAAATTAAGTTCCTTTTTAAAACGAAATTCATTTCAGACGTAAAATTACACTGGAGAACGAATTTTTTGTTGCATTTATATAAATATTTTAGCTTGCCAAATTCGGGTGGGGGGATTTAAAATCTGAATTTAGTTTTGCTCCTAAAACTACAGTTTTTTATTTTTTTATTTTTATATAACGCTTTCAGTTTATTTGTTTTCGAAATGTACAAGTTTAAAAACATTATATAATAACGGGGGGTCGCTTAAATGTTGCAACAAACTTCTTCAGGAGTTCGGGCGCATCATCAAGATTATAATTGCATAGTAATTCATGCTCGATACTAGTCGTAAGCTGCTGGGGGCGCTTCCCTATTGTGACCTTTTCTGAAGCACATGAAGAACTTATAGTTGTGTATGACGAAATGGGTTTCCATGCAATTTAAACGTGATGATGTGCCCTAACTCCTTTAGAAATTTGTCGTAACATTTACGCGAACTCCTATTATTATATAATGTTTATAAACTTGAACATTTCGACAAAAAATAGACTAAAAATGTTATTTTTTAAAAAAAAAATGTAGCTTGGAGTGAAACTGATAACTGGTTTCAGATTTGAAATGAGCAGCCTAAAAATATCAAGGATCCGTTAATAAATATCATGCAACAGAAAAAAAAATTGTTTTGTATGAACAAATTTGTCTAACTGTGTTATCTAGAATAAGTGGTTTTCTTTTATCGAAAAAATTAACATTTTTCTCTATATTATAAAAAAAAAATGGGCAAGTTTTTCACTTTCATAACGCAAAAATTAAAGGACGGGGGAAAAAAAAGAATAATTTTTGCGCATTTTTAAATAAATCTTAAAAGAGACATTCTAATCTAAAGTTGTTATTAATGATGCCATAATGTAATTGTTAATTTAAGTCAAACGATAATTTTTTTAGCCATGTGATTTAATTTTAGAGTAGGTAATAAAAATGTGTATGAATATCAATTCAATGTCTTTATCAGTAATCCTTCCCTCTGAGAATGGGATAAATGAAATTAGCTATCTGGAAAGAACTGCAAAAGATGTTCCTAAGTTTGGCAGGAGGCACGTTTTCTAAATATAATTTAAGTATAAATGATATTTCAAGTCCAAAAGATGGCGGTATAAAGTAAGACTAAACCGAAAAGACTGGCCAAGCAGTCTGAAAGAACTACGTAAGAAGTTCTAGAGGTATACGAGTAATGATCTTTATTTGTATGCACATTTATTCTATTTTATTATTATTTTTTAGTTATTTATTCAGTGGCGTACCTAAACATAGCTGCGCCCCTCCTCGAGATTAACCAAGTGCGCCCTATATTAGACTTAGCATAAAAAATTAAAATTACAATATGAAACATAAACACTATGACGGAGAGACAAGGTTATTTATAACCATTAATTTTATTTTAATTTAGGATAATAAAAATCATAATAGCGACGCAAAGGTGAAATTTTAAAAACAAGTAAGTGAAACATTGTTATACCCTTACCACTTGAAATAAAAGTAATTTTAATAAAAAGATAAAATAGCTCACTATCTTACAATAATTATATTTGAAGTTTAGTTAAAGGTTATTATTATTCATGAACTCAATTTTTTTAAAGACAAATTATAAAAAATATTTTTATTCGTATTCTTTTTTTTCTTTCTTTCTTTTTTATTTTTTATGGAGCATGCGTCCTCTAACCATCGAGGTAGCTATTTACGCCACTTTATTTTTTGTAATTTTTGCTTTATATCTACTTACAGGAATAGTTAGTAAATCGGGCAAAATTAGAAGCTAATTTTAGCCGATTTCGTTTTAAAAGTATCTGTGCAAAGTTTTGTTATTCATGAAGATTCATCTTCTACAGCAGGGATTTCCAACTTACATGAGGCCGGGGGCCGCAATTAAACACACCAGTCGAATGGCGGGCCGCAACTTTATCAAAATTTTATATAGGTCTCTTTAATGTTTGAAGGAACATTAAATATTACTGTCAGATTTTTATTTAGTTGTACAAAACAAAAGTATTGAATTACAAATAATAAGAAATATTTTCTTGTATGCAAAACCTGAGAAATAAACTTTTTTTGAACCGTTGGTATGTTAAATTTCACAGAAACGAGGAAATTAGGTTTTTTTAAACGAAAGAAAAGTATTTTAAACCCATATAGATTTTTTACGAAAATTGTCCGCAAAAAATAACAACTGATATACAGTAGGGAACCGATTATCCGGATAACTGATTTTTCCGGTTTTCTGAATCGCTACAAAAAGCCGTTTTTTTTTATTGTTAAACCTAACTAAAAAAATTTTTTTTGGAACTAATCTTAAAAAGAAGAAAAAACGATGAAGTAGTACACTAATGATTATTTCCAAAATGATGGTAAGGTAAACATCTTTCAAAAAAGAAAGAAAAATCCTAAGAGGAAAAAAAATTTTTTTTTGAAAATGGCGGGAAAATGTATCGAATTTCGTACCGGTTTTTTGGTTTTCCGGTTTTCTGATTTCGGGATAACGGGTTCTGCACTGTATTTTAGTTTGCGAGCCACAAAAAAAGGCTTCGCGAGTCGGAAGCGGCCCGGGGTCCACCAGTTGGTAACCACTGTTCTATACATTTAATAAAAGCTAGTAATAGTTTGTTTTTTTCCCCTTTCGGTGCCACATGGCTTGTTCTATTGTGGTTAAAGTAATTAGAGTGATTATTCACCGGGGCAATTTTAAAGATCATAAAAATGCCTTTTGTTCCCCTCTCAATCGCAACTAACATTATGGTGGGAAAAAAATACATTGGCCATTCGCTGTGATATGCATCCTTTTTCCCGGTAGCTTTTAATGCTATATGCAACTAATGAATGTAAATGAAAAGCCAGCGACCTTGGTGATAGAGGAGAGTAACTTGATTTTTATTTTCTGTTTAGAAATGGCAACAACTTGACCCAATGAAAGGCTTTGCTCTGTGATAGGAATAATTCTTTACGTGACTCTTGTCCCATGCTCTTAAGTTTTCATTCCAATTACTTTTTTTATTTATTTAATTTTCTTTGTATGTGTACATTTGGTGGAGTTGAGATAAAACCACCGTGATCGAGTGTTTAAAGTGTTATTTTCATTCGATTATGCATCTTCCATCTCTGCTTTATATTTTAGCTATGTTTTGATTTAAATTCAACACTTGTTTTAATTTCTTTTATTCATGAATTATTTATTTACTTCGTATGTATTTTTAATTTCATGTTTGCGTATTATTTTTTTTAAACAAACCAGAAAGTCAAACACGTTGATAATAAATTGCGGTCTGCGGAAACTGTTATTTCATATTTATTTCGCATTTTTTTTTAATTCCGGAGAATATATAAAATAATATGTAAATAAAATTTTAGAAATTTGAAAATTAATAATTTAAATCAAATTTTATGAAACGAAACTTTTTCTGGAGGGGGGGGGGGTCAATTTTAGTGTATTAATTTAGTTTGATTTAAATTTTAAAAAATTAAAATTTTAAAAAGAGATAAGTGTAAAATTGCTGTTTTGGAATTAACTAAAGGGCTGTTCTGTTCTTCAATCCCCTGAACTACTTTCGGGGTTTTCTACTCGGTCTACACTCTGACCTCACTTCGTTCCCTTATAAGATACTGATCTATTGTAGTCTAGCTGTGTATTAATAAGTTCTCATTTTAAAATGTTCTAAAATTTGCAACATATAATGTAGAATTCTAAATTTCAGTTTAAGTTTTAAGTTCTTTATTCTGTCATGAACTTGTAAAACGTATGAAAACCTGAGAAAAGGGTAAGATAATAAAAAAAGCATGGTGACAAAACTAATAAAAGTAGAAACCAAAGTTGAAACAAAAATTTTGGTTGAATCGATAAGCAACTTCAAACGTTATTTGACATAAGTTGCGCTAAAATGGGCTATTCCGAAAACTTATGTAAAATTTCTCTATTTAGCAATTTTAAATCTGGAAGTTTAGAAACACAACAGTGACAGAATTAAATGATCTTACGCTGGAAACACCTACATATTTTCAATAGTATTTCTAAACAATGTCTCTTTTGATTCTTTTCTTTAGTTTCACTAAAAAACAATCTTGATTATGTTTAGTGTTCATAGTAAAAATCGCGAAGTGGTAGAAAATTAGGTTCGTGTGCGTTACAGTTAAGATAAGACAAACTATATGCAAAATCTTTGTATTGTATATAAAATATGACAAACTCAACCAGCTACATTGTTTTTCTTTAGATGCGAAGATCTGTAAATGAAAGTGACTCTCTTAACATGCCCTCCCCACTCCTTTTCATATTCTAATTTTTAATGGTATACACTTAGAATCTCTTAGTAAAAATTACAAACTTGACTATGTCATTAGAAACATTTATGTGTGAGAAACATATAACTTAATGTGGCAATATAATAGTCACATTAAGTTTAACTAGATTTAAATCTAAGTTAAAGTCAATGAAAAAATTTATCATAATTTTAATGTTAATGAATGGATTACATTAAATTTTTTATTGTTAACTATGTAAATTTTCTTGTTGCACATAAAGTGATTGTATCATTAATTATTTTTTCTGATTATAATTTTATACTGTAATCTTACACTATTTTTTCTTTTCTTTTTCAGTTCTTTGTGCAAAAAATCTTGTAAAAAGAGATCTGTTTCGTAAGTATAGTTATTTTATGAATGTGCAAAAATTAGCCATCAAAATATATCAACATTTAATTTAACTTGTTTCATATTTCTTATGCTATATTAATCGATTTTATTGATGGCAGAAGCTGACTGGTGCGGCCTTAAATTATTCTGGGCTGTAGTGTCGAAAGAAGAAGTTTTAAATATCTATTTTTTTAAAACATGATTTTTTTGTTCAGATATAATTTATTTTAAATCATTGATTCAAACGTATAAAATAATTTATTTTCTTTTAAATGCATATCTTGCTCGTGTATAGTTGCCATGAATTAACCACAAGTCCATTTCTCTTAATCGGCTCTAATATTAACCTTCTTTATTTTTCAACCATTTTATGCACCACCAACAATCATAATTCCATACTAATTTCATGTTGACTACTATATTTATTGCATATATATTACCCTGTATCAAAAGAGCACTTCTCAAAATTTTTCTTTTTAGTTTCTAATTTTATTATGGTAATAGCATATTGGTTTATGCACGAAGGTATATTTTTTTTTGGCGTTATATTTCTAGCACTTTTTGTTACATATACAATTTTGCAACAAGAAAGACAAAGAAAGGAGAAGCATATTTATAGTCAGTGGTTTAGTTGAAGGATAATAATTGTATAATTTCTAATGATATTTGTTTAGTTCCAGCAAACACGCCTAAAAATGATACTGAGAACTCAGACTAAGCAATTTTTTAAAAATATTTAAATCTTAATTTATATTGAAATTGACTTACAATTACTAATATTCCCACTTTCTAAATAATCCATAGTTCAAAAGGTAGATAGAGTAGGTTCAAATATACAGTAGGTTCTCGACAATCCGGTCTGAAGTGGCAGAAGACCAGGTGGAAGGAATTTCAACTTCTTAGCCCTCTCTTATTTGATAAAAAATGCATGTTATACATTTTAAGATAAATGATTATAGTATAAAAATACCCAATGTTTATTATTTAACTGCACAACTGATGACTTATAGTTTGTCTAGAATAAGAACTCCTTCAAACATTCATCTGGACCTCTGGCGGTTACTATGACGGAATATGACTATTTTAAGTAGGGGTGCGGGGTCACTGTTTTGGCGAGAGAAAGGGAATCTCTTTCTTCGGTCTAATGTGTTAGTCCTAGAGCGGATAGTCGTAAGCCACATAATTCTGACCCCACTCTCATTAAAAAAGAGCTGTTTTTAAATTTTAGATTTGTTTCTTTAAAACCACCAAAATTCATAACTGAGTTTCAAGTCCAAAATTTCGTCTGTTCGTTTTTAACTTATATTAATGCAAACAGCTAAAATGTAGTAAAGAAATAAATTCTCTATTCTTAGTTCAGATATCATCTCCACCCAGTTCTTGAAAAATGTTTGAATTAAAATCTATAAACTATGGGTCAATTGTTCAGTCTTTAAGAACTGGTGTTGGTTTGTGATAAACAGTTTGCAGCTTAAAATTATGTTAAAATAAGGATAGAAAAAAATCAATAAACAAGTCAATGCCACTGATATCTATATACTTGTTTAAAAAATATATCTTGACGACTATAACTGCATTTCCTCCTTTTCTTATTCAGGTTTACCCGACCCGTTTTGTAAAGTTAGCGTTGATGGATCAGGTCAGTGCCATTCCACAGATACATGTAAAAACACACTGGATCCCAAATGGAATCAACATTATGATTTGTAAGTAGAATGCAAGCAGTACCTTTAATTATTACTAAACAACCGAGGTACCTGGTTAAAAAAATTTCTGTATATTTATTGATCTTTAACTTATATATTTTTTAAGTTACAGTTGTAACATGGTGTGTAGCGTTTTTAAAAAGTACTTAAAGGCTCTTATTTTCAATTTTCGTTTTTTAAATGCCCTTAAAGGTGGTTTTTTCTTTGGGTGTTTTTAAAAAGTGCCTAATTTTCCGTTTATGTTTTTTTAAAAATTTGACCATGTCGATTTTTAACACGTATTATGCAAAATCGTCATTTTCACCTTGTTCTATTCAACATTTTCACAATTCATTCAACCACAATCCATTTCAATGTACTGATGGTCCATAGCGTATGAAAGCGCCAATTATTTTACGTGTTTAAGGAAATATTTCCGAGTCCGCAGTGCGCCTACTGAGCTGAGTTCAGCGAGATTCTTGCACTCTCATGTGCAACTCTTCTGCATTTTGTAAGATATTCTCCATTTCAGGCTTCATTTTCCACCCTCTGATATCGAACCGAAAAATCTCTCAATCTCTTTATGGTGGCTAACATAATCAAGAAAAGAATTCTTTATCAGAAACTAGTTATTTTATCATGATCATGTAAAGTCTTTGAAAAATATTTTGCATTTTGTTAATGTATATAGTACTTAAAAATATTTTTTGCTGAAAAGGTGCTTATTTTTTGTTGAAAGATTTGGCTACACACCCTAATTTTTAATTTGTTTTTGTTTGTGTGAAAGAGGTACCTGGGTAAAGAATTTTCTGTATGTTTGTTGATCTTTCTATATTTATATTATGTCTTAAGTTACAGTTGTTATTTTTAATTTTTTTGTTTTTGCCTCAAAATAATTCGTACAAAAAGAGTTTTTTTTTATATAAGGATAATGTAAAGATAAATAAGTCTTGGATTCTATCTTTTATGATCCAGAAAACCAAAGAGATTTATAAACATTAAGTGAAAGCACAGTGCCTCATATCCCTCAAAAATCTGAGGTCCATGTGTCTGTTGGGAAGGTGAAGTTATCTTTTGAAGTCATCTTAAAAAGTAATCTACCAAAGCGTCAGACTATCACTGGTGTCTTTTACTGCATATCTGCCATTCAAGAAATAATGAAGTTTGATTACCAATTGCATCTGTCTCATGAAAATGCACCTGCTCACCATCTCCAGATGTAATTGAGGAATTATAAAGTGCAGTTTTTAAAATTTTGCTACATTCAACTGATTCTTTTGATCTTGCACCAAATTACTTTTTCTTATTCCTATAACTCAAAATTTGTTTTTTCTCAAAATTAAATGGAATTCTGTTGTAAGAATAATTATTTCTAGCGTAATCTACAGAGTTTTTCAAAAATGACCCTCAAAAGGGTAATCAATGCTGGCAATTTCCCCTGTTGTTAATTATGTTATTTATTATTTTATTAGATAAGTTCTAATTAAATAATAAATAAATATTTAGATTCCATATTTGTTATTTTTAAAATCATTTAAAATATGTGATAAATGTGTTATGATTTAGATAAATTTAAATTAAAAAGTCATTGCTTATTAAGCACAAACATTTTAGTTCATTCCTAAGTTCAATTCTTAATATTTTAAAATTAATTCAAATAAGTATTGCTATGTTTTATAGGTCTTTTTATTTTCAAATTTTATTTTATTTTTCAGTTAAAAATTTTACCATTGTTGTCAATTTAATAAAAATAGGAGTATATTCTTATGTTTACTTGTAAATTATCTGGGTGTTTTCTCTTAATTAAAAGAACATTGATTTTTCTAAAGAAATATTATTTATTGTACTGTTTATATGTATGTACACATTATACTTAATTAAACTGTTTACCAATGGAGCATTCTTTTTTTAGGTACATAGGAAATAATGATTCCATTACAATTAGTATATGGAATCATAAAAAAATTCATAAAAAACAAGGTGCTGGTTTCTTAGGTTGTGTTCGAATTATGACCAATTCCATTCAGCGATTGAAAGATACAGGATGTGAGTATTGTTTATTCTTTAAATGTTGTTTGATTGTGTCTGTTACATTTATTTCAAAATAAAGTACTTGGTATCTTTAGTGTTCTGATTTCCACCTAAAAGAACTAAGAAAGATACAATTTTCATGGTGCCCTAGTGCACGTTTTGCTTTTGAGTAAGAATTAGTTAACATTTTATGATATTGTACATTGAATATCATTTATGTTATGCAGTATAGTCTATTGCCATTGTTAAATTAAAGTGTTCTGTGCTCCAAGGCTAATAAGTAATGTGGAGATCTATTTATCATAAAAATGTTAATATCTTTACAAAATTATATGAAAATCAAGTACATAATGATAATAATTAGCTTATGTTAGGTTGATAAAAACGTTAATTAATGTGACCAATATTTTATTAATTGAATTAGATTTTATTTATTTTAAAAAATTCATTGAAAAAAAATAACTTATGGAAAATTTCTACAAATTGAGTCAAAACGAACTGGGTATACAGGATTTAAATTGCTTTTTTTATATTAAAAAGAAAACATTAATTTAAAACAACTTAATTTTAAAAAATATATATTTATTTCTGTCTAGATGTATTTTTTAACAATGTAACTAAGAAAAATGTTGTTTTGGTTGCGATTCCCNCCCCCCCCCCCTCATTGATTATGAAGTTTTTACACTAAGAAATAATAATAGGAAGATGTGTGTAAATTATTATATTTTAAATTATAATTTTCCATTTGCCCTAAGTTAAATAATTGGATGATCATATGCATGTTTCACTTATACCCATTTAACTTATGTTTATTTAAATACCAGTGCTTTTAAAACTTATTAAATATGCTGTTAGTGTATATCAATTATTAAAAAAAGAAGAAGACTTGTTCGACTTAGAGTAACTTAAAATAATTAATTTTTTCTGTAATGTTTTTTGATCTAAACTGGTTTCCCTCATTGAGAATATCTAACTGATAAAGTGCGTCTTGTCTTAACTTGAACATAATTAACAATAATTTTATTTATTAAGTTATTAATACATAAAATTATAATATTAAATAAAAATAATTTCTATTTCCGCTGCAATATTGTTTCTAAATGATATTAAGTAATATCATATTCATTTGTTGATAAATGTAAAAAAAAAAATTATAATAATAGTCTATTGGAAATTAAATATATCTAATTTTTAAAAAAAAATCATTATTGCCAACCCTGAAAGTAATATGACTTGTTAAATTGTATATGTATTGAAATTGGAAACAATTTTTTTTACATAACGTTTAAAATTCAATTGTCTAGTGTAAATACGTGTTATGTGTAGTGTAATACGTGTTATGTTTATATGCATTATGTTTGTATCTTTATTGTAGATCATCGACTTGATCTAGTAAAAGGACATGTAGATGATTCTGAACAAGTCAAAGGCCAAATTGTAATCAGTCTGCTGTCTCGAGATGGGCGAGGCTCCGGTAGTGTCAATGTAGTAATGGATAGATTGGGCAATCTAGCTTTATCACCTGACGAACTACCCGAGGGGTGAGTGTAATTACAAAATTGTCTTTTGGCTTAAAAAAAAAAAGTTTCATCTATACTGCAAAGAAATGTGATGAATTTTGTATATTATGTTGAGTAGTGTTTACTTCAGGATTTTATTTTGAACTTTTAACTCTTTTTAAAAAAATTGATGGCAACAAATGAAAAATAAATTTGTTCATTTTGATGTTGTTCATTTCCTTTGAAATTTAATTTGATGTTGTGTGGTTTGAATGATGATGGGATTCCAATCATTTAAGAACCGGTACTGTTTAAATTTGCATTATTTTTTTAAAGAAAAAAATAATTATGAAACATAAAATAGTAGGTATAAAAAAGCATTTATTTTAATTTGAAATGAATTATTTTTTAAGTATTTCCGATTGACTTTTTGGTTTTTTCTTGCTTTTTCCACTTCCTTGTTTTTCACTTCAGTATCTTAGGCATTGTGGTTAGGTCATAGCCATATTATAACCACTGGCTTTGGGCCCCAGTCTTTCAGAGGTAATCCTAGTCTCGTTAAGGAAATAATCATTATATTCCATTTATTTTTTACAATCAATCTGCTTCTTCTGTGCATGCAAATGGAATTCATGAGGCTTAATCCTCTTTCAGCTTCTGCAGAACTTATAGCGACAGTTCTAAAAATATTCTTCTCTTTCTAAATACTCTTAGGAATTATATGATTATTCGTGTACCCAAAGCATTTTCAATATAATCTCTATAGTCATTGATGTCTATTCAATACTTGAAAGTGTTTTAAGAAAAACTGTTGAAGCAGTCGATATTTAGCTTCTCTCCAAATTCAAAATATGTCTTCAAATTTCCATTGTTTCAGTTCTAAAGATTTTATGAAACCTAGTCGATTGTGATCAGACTTGTTTGGCACGTTAATGAATTATCAGTGTTCATTAATATGATTTGAAGATTATGAATAATGCTATCTATGAACTTTCCCCATGGCAAACCAAACACTAGAATTTCGAGTTCTCACTAAAATCAATACATTCAAATTTCTTAGAACTAAATATTTCCGGTAATGTTTTCTCATAAGCTCCATCATTAGTCTTCAGCATTTCAAATTTTCTGATTTAATTAAATCCACATTTCTTTCTTTTAATGTTATGGAAAGCAGAGAGATTTCCATCAAAATATCAGTCCTGTGGGCCAGACTTCTTACAAAATTTTTATTTTCTAGGCATTTCTGCATGCCTGAGAATTTTTCATTTGATTTGAAGAACAAATACAGAGAAGGATAAGCACTCTCGATTGCCACTGATCTTAAACTAATGCTGCCAATCTTCGTCCCAAAACATGTCCAATTTTAGTGATTTCATATCCAAGCTGTTCTGAAATCTTCAAAAATTAAATTTTTGTTTTGTTTGATTGATGAAAAATTATATAAATGTTATCCATAAAAATTTTAAAATGATTTACTTACCTGATTTTTTTTGTAGTCGATTTATCTAAAACAGGCTGAAGAGGATTATTTAAACAATGTTAGACTATAATATTTGGGAAACAATTTGAAATTTGTTCACCGTCGACAGACTTTTTCCCCAATATTACACCATCGGAACACAATGTCATTAGTAATCTGATGAGGAAAGGTGCTATTTCTGAATTTTCCTCTAAACTGTCTTGCTTGGAGACATTTGAAGCCTTAAAATAATAATGCAAATTTTTCAATCCTTCTCTGTTATTTTATCAAGCATTTAATTTTTGTTGTTGTTGGAAATAAAGCCAATATTTTTTGTTGCTGTTTTCTTTGAATCAACCAACCCTCATATTCAGTAAATTTTTTTATTTAAAGATCAAGTTCATCTTCAATGTATGAGAATGGACAGCAATGTTTTGTCAAACAATACACAGTATTAAATATTTTACGTGTTGACTGTATGCATTTTTCATCAAATTGGTCAATAATTTCGCACATTGGGTTTATTTTTGACTGTTCAAAGTTTTCCTTACATAGTGATATTTTGAATTGAATTGTTTTTTGATTTTTTCTTCTTCTTAAAGATACTTTTTGGTTCTTTTTTTACATTTTCTGATAGCTTCACATGGTATTGTTTCCATTCTTTAGAAACATGAAGTGATATTTAATTTGTGTCAGTAATCACAGCCTAATTTACATTCGACTATTTATCCCTTTTTTTCTTCTTAAAAATATTGAAATTGTTCCTAAACCTGCATTAATAAAAGATTAAGTTTCATTTTCCTGCTTATCATTTAATGTTTCTTCTGTATTGTCGTGGTTTTCTGTTTCTTGTTCTTTCAACTAATTCAGATTTGTTTTGGAATATTAAAAAAAAGTTGTTCACAAAACTTAGTTGCTCTTTCATTTTTAAGTTAGTTAAACATAATTACAAGAATAATTGTTGGAAATATTTTAAATGCTTCAAAATAGTAAAAATCCACAATACACTTATTCCTGCAAACTTTGAATCAAACTCCTGCCGAAATGTAATGCTTTAAATTAATTGTATGGGGAAATTTTAGGACCTAATATACAGTACTTTAGAAATTTTAAGAACTGGTACGTGCGTACCAGCTGAATATCATCATTGGATCTGAATCGCAATAAAATAAAAAATAAATAATTCTGATATTTCGATTAATTAATAGCCATTTTCCATTAACTATTTTCATTCTGATTCTACCCTTTAGCATAGTTTTGCAAAAGATTATTTTTATTGATTCTAGTAGAAATAATTTTAAATAATTTTATTTATTTATTTATCAGTTTCACACTAAAGCAATGAATCTACTAAAAATATTCTACTATTGAAAGGAATGTAAAATAACCTTGTTTTTTTTTTTATATAGAATTTAGAAGGAGAAAAATTAACTTCTAAAAAAATTGCTTGCTTAAGTATTAATATATACATTGAAGAAATCTAACAAAGCTAAGTTTTTTGACTTATTGATTTTTTTTCAGCTGGGAAGAAAGGAGAACAGCTGCAGGGAGAGTATATTATGTTAACCATTTTACAAGGTCTACACAATGGGAAAAACCCACTAGGTACTACTGTGGATTTTTATTATTGATCCTTGATAATAATTCTATACAATTGTTCAATATTATTGTTTCTTAATGTCAATGATAAAGGTAAAGGGTAAGTTCCACTTACCTTTTCTATAGACCGTGGTCTTAACTTTCTGTAACTAGATATTATTGTGGTGAGGCTGTGGTATTATCTACACATCATATTAATTCTGAATAAACATTTATTTTTTCTTATCTATAGTGTATATAAAAAGAAGATTAATCCATTATCGGCCAAAGGTGCTCTAACTCACCAATTCAATAAATATTTTTTTATTAATACTGTGATGTATATTTTTCACTAATTTTATTTTTCTGCTATTGTCAAGGATTCTTAAGACATTCAAAAACTAATAATAATTCAAATGAAGTAAACACTTTCTGTTCTGAAAGGCTGTTGAGAAATTTTTAAACTATTAAAATTTTTTAACTTAAAACGGTTATTCACGAATGAAATTTTTTTAAAGTATATAATTATTAATTGTGAGATTTATCATTATGTTTTTATAATGGATTAAAGTTGCAAGTCAGTAAATAAAAAAAACAAGCAATCAACTAAATGGTGTGTTCATCGATTTGGTGAATGGTGCATATACGCCCCATTTTATTTCTTAAATAAAATATAATTTTTTATACAAAAATTATTTGTGTGTCTTGATGAATGTAATGTAAGCATATTTCAATGAAAATACTGCATTTTATAAAATGTATATGCTTGGCCTAAAATAGGTTAATATTTTTAAAAAAATGATACATGAATTTCATTATTAAAAAAAAGTGATGAGTGTTAACAGCAGTTAATTGCAGCAAGCCACATCTTGATCTTAATTCCAACTAACTTGAAAATTATTTGAGATGAAAAAGGTTATTTTTTTTTCACCATGCTCACAGCGCCATCTGTTTTTATTATGAGGGCTTAGGATAACAATGCAAAATTAATTTCTAGCATTACTGCCTGCTTGAAATATTACAATTAATCTATTTTCAAGCAAGTAGTAACGTCAGAAATCAAATTAGCATAACATTGTTATCCTAAGCCCTCATAATAAAAAAAAAAACAACAGATGGCACTGTGAGCATGGTGAAAAAATAATAACCTTTTTTCCCTCAAATAATTTTTAAGTTAGTTGGAATTAAGATCAAAATGTGGCTTGTTCTAATTAACTGTTGTAAACACTCATCACTTTTTTTAATAGCGAAATTCATGTATAATTTTTTTTTTAACATTAACCCATTTTAGGCCAAGCATATGAATGTTATAGAATGTATTATTTTCATTGAAATATGTTGGGCCGGGATAGCCTGGTTGGTAGGGCACTGGGCCCACGTTCAAGAGATCATGGGTTCGATCCCCGCCGGCCGAAGACTCCCTGTGTAGTAAATGGTGACTGATGCATGTTAAATCTGTCTGGTCTCAAAGTCCTCCATGTTCCTATAACAAATCAATACCTCTGGGGGTAAGATCCAGGAGTTTCCTTATCTTCTGGTTTGTTTAAAAAGTTACAAGGCTACAAAAACATTAGTAGTCGTAAACCCAAAATTAGGTTGGCTGTTTAACGACGGATATTAAAAAAAATAAATCTATTTTCTTTTCAATAGTTAAATTTGAATTGTTACCTAACATCGAGCTGACACTATACAGTGATATGCATTTTGAAAACTCTTGTACAATTTGTGATTTACATTCATTCAGCGTAAAATCTGTCTTTGATGATTAGAAGTGAGGTATTGCAAAAAATAAAATATACAGCGAAAAACATTGTTACAATCATCTGGGTTAGCATTTAGTGCGAAAATCCTAGATTTCTCCTAGATTACAACAAAGTCATTCCACTTCCGCTACCACAATTTGTCATATATAAGCATACAGTTAAAGCATTTTACTTTTAAATTTAATCCTTTTTTATGTGAGAAGTCTCACAACATGGTCAAGTTCGCATGTAATGTATTATTCGTTATATTAATAATTTTAAAAAAGAGTTCTTAAGCTTTGTTTAAATTAGATATTATATGTCTAGCTCCTGGAAAACATTTTAAGGAAATAAATTTTTAAAATTGTAATTCCTCTAATTAAATAAATAAATTATGAAATGAACACTAAAGCAGTAGGTAAATTAATATTGTTACCTTTAATACAAACACGAAATGGATATATACATTAACATTGCCTTTGACTTTTAGCATTAAATGCCATCTGTCAATTAATTCAATATTCTTCCAAGGAAAAAGTTATAAATATTGATTTTTTTCAATGTGTCCTCCCGCTTATGGTAAATGTAATAATATGTAGTTGAATAATGTGTAGTTGAATAATATAGTGAAAATATAGTTATTAACACTAGATTGCCCAAGGAAGTCATTTTGACTGCTTTTTAATTTCAATTAGAGAAACAATGATGTATATTATGACAAAATTTATTAGAATTTTGTAACTTTTATAATTATTTTTATTGATGATATTTACTAATAACTTGTTATATAATTGAAAATGATACCAAAAATATTAAAAATTAATTTTAAACAAATTTCTTTATACAATAGTTGTTCTTTCACAATGCAGTCTTTTTGACTGCTTTTGGGCAGTATAGGTATTTCAGTCCTTCTAGTGTTAAGTCCCCAAGGGAATTTTCCTAGTCCTCTGGGCGACCTGAGCCTGGATTTTGTTGGTGTCTGATAATTAATGTGCTATGCTTGCATTATAGCTGCATCTTTTGTTTATACATCATCCACAATGCCAAAATTTAATTTTGCTTTTCTTTTTTTGCAGAACTGCTTATGAACCAGTTCAATCCAACGGCCATAACAACAATAATAACAGTAGTCGACCTACTTGTAGTCAAGTGTCTAGTAATGCTATTTCAAATAATACCACAACGAACTATTCTTCTAATTCAAATTCTAATTCCAATACCAATCATAGTAATGTTAGTAATTCAGAGAGTACAAACCATATTACTAATGGTGTGAGCAGTAGTGGGCACTCAAGAAGAAGATCAACTAGGCATCGGAATTACTTGTCAAGAAATCATCTCCATCTAGCTGTTGAATTACCTGATGGTTATGGTAAGTTCTGCTTATGTGGTTTTAAATATCTCTATTTAATTTCGATGTTAATTTTAAAGGTTATTTTATCAGGATCACCCAAATCAAACCAAATATGATGCGAAACATCACTTTAAATTGTTAGCCACAATTTCTTCATTTGGTTGCTGTGTGTGGACGCTAAGAAAAAGAGATTAGTTAGTGGATTAATTAATTATTAATATTTTATACCTCTGCATATTATGAAATGATAATTAAGGCAATTATTGTCTTACAATTCCGTAGGTTCTCATTGAACAGATAATCACATATTATGATGATTAATAAGCAAATGACAACCACATATCTTTAACTGTGGTTAATATAATGTTAATAAAAGAGTTATTATGAGAAATATTTTTTTTATCTTCATTTTTTAAAATTCTCCCTTGTTATTAGATTTTTTGTTTTATCTTAGAAAATTAAAAGCTTAGTAATAAAAGTAGTGTTCTTTTATTGTATTAAAAAATCATCACATTTTTAGTTATCATTTTACTACTATTAAATGTTTAATGAGTTATAATTAATTTTGATCCATTTATATTTTCTTTTATAATGCATTTTATGTAAAACTGTATTTAGTCAATATACGCAATCAAATTAATGAATTTTAAGTAACTGTTTAAAATTCTGAAATAATATTAAGCATTAACTTTTGCAACATTGCTAAATAATTTCCGTTGGAAAAAAAAATTATATATTTTTTATTTTTTTGTAATCAAATTTTATTCCTCTAGAATCTGAAAATAAATCGATGTTTTAAAAACAATAAAAAAAATTTAGGATCTTTTAATTTGATTGTTTTGAGTTTTGATATAACAATCTGTCAATTTGGATGTTTTTTCAAGAAAAAAAATATGAATGTGAAGCAATTGTATCGGTGAGGGTGAGCAAATCAAGCAGGTGCGGTCATTCCCTTTTGTTAAATATTGTTATAAACAGCTCTGTGACCAAGGGCGCCGGCAGCGGGGTGCAAGGGGGTGTACTTGCACCGCCCTGACTTTTTTTAAAAACAAAGAGATACAGAAAAACAATTATGTTATAAAATTTCTTTATTTAACATATTTTTATTGAAAAACAAATAATTAAGTAATTATTGATACATAACAATTAAAAAATTGTTTAATCAAACAAGAACTGTAATTGTCTTGTTTGCTGTCCAAATCTGTTTATAACTTTTTCAATGAATTCTGAGTCGTCTTTAATTCTTTTCTTATGCACACTGAGCATGCACAAACTTGGCAGATATCTAAGCTATATTTTTAAATTTCATTTAATAAACTATAAGTAATGTTATATTTTCTATTAGTTATTTAGTTTAACAAAGGTGTATATCACAAACTGACTTCTCACAACTGTAAAACTTCATCAACACAGTAAATACCAATGTTAAGCGTGCACAAACACGTTAGTATACGAAACTACTGTTTGTTGTTATTTGTGTTTGAAAGTCAGTAGCTACGCCAGCGCCATCAATACAGTTTCTCGTGGCAAAATTTGAAAGTACAAGAAATTCGTACTTTTTTTTAAATATCTTGTTAATAATGAGGAAATGTATCTTGAAAAAATTAACAGATGAAAGTATGTGTAATAACAAAACAACATGTAATAACAGAATAATTGAAGAAAAGAAAATTTGGAGGGGGGTAGTTTTTAAAGGGTTGCACACCCTTTTATATTATTCTGCTGGCGCTCTTGTCTGTGACCCTATTCAAACAGAATTTTAAAAAACTTTGTTAGTGTTAGAAAAATCTCATGCACAAGCCATTTTAAAACTCTAAGCGTGTATAAAAGGATATTTTATGATAATGCGTTTACTGTACAGGATTTGACCTCTTTATTTTTTTTCTTCAGAAATACGGACAACACAACAAGGTCAAGTGTATTTTTATCATGTTGCTACTGGTGTTAGTACGTGGCATGACCCAAGAGTTCCTAGAGATTTAGCTGGTATAAATGTTGATGATTTAGGACCTCTTCCTGATGGTTGGGAAATGAGGCGTACTATGAATGGACGTTATTACTATGTTGACCACAACAATAGAACTACACAATTTACTGACCCTCGACTCTCTAGTAACTTGGCTGTGCAAAATATGCTCAAGTAATTATAACCCTTTATTATTTATCTTATTACAATGTTTTTGTTTTTATTTTGCTTTTAAAAATTGCAGCAGTAACATGAAAAAGTTAAAGATGAAGTAAATTAAATTCAAAATTCGTAATCACTATGAAGTTTAAACTTCATTTTCTCTCTCTCTTGTTTGCTTACTTATATCATTATTACTTGTAATATCTCAGAACTATGTTTTTATCCTTTTGCCAACTTTTCAGCATGAAACGTGTGAGCTCTCAGAATCAGAGCACATTTGAAAGTATTTAAACTTTGTAGTGGATAAAATGTTTTGAAATCAAACATAAAATTTTAGGCAATATATTTTCTAATTTTATGGCAACTGTATTTTTTGTTATAACTTTTTCATCAATATTAAAATTGGATTAGGAAATTGAGAATCTGATTTCTGTATATTAGACATAATGGTTGAACCAGATCTAGAAGAAATGTTTCCTAAGTTTCTGAAAATCATGAATTAAATATTATTATCTTTTTAAGTTTTAATTCTTTTTTGTTATAATTTTTTTAATTGTATTAATGTTAAAAGAATTATGACTCAACTAACTATGGAATGGAAACTATGAACTGGATAATTCAAAAAGTCAGCAGTATAATTATTGTTTACATTTCAAAAACTGATGTAATTTGGAGCACGCTCCATAAGCTCTATGTCGTGAAACATTTTCATTTACTTTTTTTATAAATCTATAAGAAAAACTTTTGTAATGATTTGAGATTTATGTTTAGGTAATATAATCAATCATATAATTTAACTGTAAGCTTGATATTATTGTTTATTTCAGCACAAGAAGAAGTAATGGAGTGGATGATAATGCACCCATTCAAAATGGCAGAGTACCGCCTGCAATTCCAGATTCTGCACCACCTGCTATCCCATCTTCTACCCCTAATCCTAGTGCCAATAGTCTAAACAATCAGCCTCCACCACTGCCTCCATTTCCTTTCCACCCCTCTATTCCACTCTGCCTCGATGGTTCAGATACTCCTGTTTCCAAACAGAGGAGAGATCTAGTTCAGAAACTTGCTGCCCTGAGACAAGAACTGCATGCGTTACAACCTCAATCTGGTCATTGCCGCCTAGAAGTTTCTAGAGAAGACATATTTGAAGTAATAATTATGATCTTCATTATGCATTAATATTTTACTTCATTATGCTTTAATTTTTGAAAGTGAAGAGGAATATGTATAATAATAAACCATTATATTTGTCATAATTGCCCAGGATGGGTTAAGTTCTTATGTTAAAAAGTCCTCTAGACATGGTCTGCTTGTTCCTTACTGTTCATTTTTAATCAATTTAATCGACTCATTGTAATTTTGACCTTGTTGTTTGACTTTTTGCATATTTTCTATTCCCAAAATAGTCATTTTTTAAATGTTTGTTTCTCAAGAAGAGCTGTTTGGCCAGGTCCCTCTAAATTATGTAAATTGAATTTGTGCACAAAAGTGTATACTTTATAATTCTTTTTTTTTTACTATTAATAAATTAAGTAAACAGAAAATATTAAATAATTATAATAAATCATTTTTTACATAAATCTTAGGGTAAACAAGTTTTATAATTATGTGGATAATAATTTAAATCACTTCCATAATTTTGGAGGTCTGGTGAAATATGCAAAGGGGGGAATTAACTTTAAGTAGCCTAAATTTTTTATTTCTCTCCTATCTTAAATATTGGGACTATATTTTCCAGATTGCAGCTATTTTAAGGAGCAAGAATCAAATTGGTGGGAGAAAATTTATTAGGAAGAAATATGTTTTTGTGTCCTGAATTTAGGAAGAAATATGTTTTTGTGTCTGATTTCTTCACTTAAAATATTGTATGCATTAATTAATTAGCATATTTTTGGTTAGGCTCTCAAAGCAATAAGATTAAATCATAGTATGTGCAAATCTAATGATTTTATCAAAAGTTGTTAAAGTGTACACTTTTTTATTGAGTACTTTACAAAAGTCCCCAATAGTCACATAGGCTCAAATGCTTTATTGTCGTTTTTACTGGTGTAAAAGATTTCAGAAGCAATTTTCCTTCTTTTTAGCTAAATTTGCAGGGCCACAAGTAACCATATTTTTTTTTCTTTAAGCAATTTATAAGGTATTTTTTAAAACATTTGAGTTTTATTCATGTAGCATCTTAATATTTCAGGAATCTTACCGGCTAATAATGAAAATGAGGCCTAAAGATTTAAGAAAACGACTAATGGTTAAATTCAAAAATGAAGAAGGTCTTGATTATGGTGGTGTGGCTAGGTAAGTTTCAAAACTATTTGTTTTATTATTATTTATGCAAAATTGCAGTAAAATAATGTGTAGAAATGCTTGGTTTAATTACATTATTTTAGACGAAATTTCATTGAATCAACCTATTTTTTAAAAATTGTAAAACATAAATCTGTACGTAGTTTAAGGCTTTTATTAAATTTTAAATTTATTTTAAAATATTATGTAAGTATGAAATGATTTGTTACATTTCTGATTTCATTTTCAGGGAATGGCTTTATTTATTATCTCATGAAATGCTCAATCCTTACTATGGTCTATTCCAATATACTAGAGATGATATTTATACACTGCAAATCAATCATGATTCTTCAGTTAATCCTGTAAGTTTTACATTCTTTGGTGCTAAACTTTTAATGATATTAATAATTAGGTTATGGTAATTATTATGATACAGCTTACAGATAATTATGAGACTTGGCTGGCCACACACTAAGGGAGTGAGTGGTAAGTAAGAGGCATTCGAAAGGCAGATTCATATGCTTTTGTATTACCTTGCGCACATCATTTCTGCGTATCCTAATGTAAACATACAAGAGTGCATCGTCTGTATGCCTCTTTCTTACAGCTTGCTTCCTCAGTGTGTGGCCTGCCTAAGGATTATTTATCAGGTGTGAGTATAAATATACATTTGGTTCTCTATTTTATAACTTTCAAGGTACTATGAAATATTGTTCTAAAGTAAGTAGTTTAGTAGTACAGTAGGGAACCGATTATCCGGAACGATCGGGTTTTTCCGGTTTTCGGAATCGCTACAAAAAGTCGTTTTTTTATTGTTAAACCCAACTAAAAAAACAAAATAAAAAATTTGGAAATAATCTTAAAAAGAAGAAAAAAGCGATGAAGTAATACACTAATGATTATTTCCAAAATGATGGTAAGGTGAACATCTTTCAAAAAAGAAAGAAAAATCCTAAAATCTTATGAGGAAAAAAATTTTTTTTTTAAATGGCGGGAAAATTTATCGAATTTTGTTCCGGTTTTTCGGTTTTCTGATTTCCGGATAACGGGTTCTGTACTGTAATATTATGTAGTTTTCCTAATAAATTGGTTTGATTAGTTTTTTAATTTATTTGTTTATATTTCATTATACAAATCTGGTTTATTAATGTTTGAAAAAGAAGTAAAAACACAGTTAAATTTTTTTTAGAAAATGGAAAAATATGTTGCTTCTTTCAACTGTGAAAATTGTTTCGTGAAAAAAAAAACCTAAACATTAAATTTTTAACTTGATTTCTGAAATGGTTAGTTTATAGTATAACAGTAAGAAAAATGTTTTACTTGAAAATTTTAGGTGTTAGGGGTGTAAATCTAATAATCAAACTGAGGAAGTGACGTAGGATTAAAAGCGGTTATTTGGTATCATATGATTAATTTGAATGTCTGTCAATTTGTCTGTGTCAATAGGAAAAACATTCTCATTTCTCTGTAGCTAAATCTAAAATTATGTATACATATAAAATGTTTTAAATTTTTTTTCTTTTTCTTTTTTTTTTAGTTCATCNTTTTTTTTTTTTTTTTTTTTTTACATTGAAAAAAGTATTTTTTAAAGTTTCAATAATATCATTGTAAATAGTTATTGTAGATTATTTAAGTTTTTCTATATCATTGCAATTATTCTAAAAAACACTTAGTAGTATTAAACTTTGTTATTTGTGTATCCTTCCTGTAAATGGACAACTCATAAGTGGCCAATTTTATCTCTCCCAAGAGTGTCCGTTTAACAGATTTCACTGTATATGCTAAAAAAAAAATTAGATTCTGGTGAATTAATTGTTTTATTACTTTAATTCATGTTTTTAAAACCTAGATGGTTTATTTTGATTATAAAATAATTTTTTTATTTTTTGTTTTGAAAGGAACATCTGTCTTATTTTCATTTTGTTGGGAGAATCATTGGTCTTGCAGTATTTCATGGTCATTACATAGATGGTGGATTCACGTTGCCATTTTACAAGATGCTTCTCAACAAACCCATTACATTGGACGATATTGAAGCAGTGGACCCAGAACTACAAAGAAGTCTCCATTGGATGTTGTAAGTTATTAAATTTGTTCAATTGTACAACTAATTTGTAAAATTGAAAAACTATAAAAGAAATATATTGAAGTAGCAATTTGCAATAGCCTCTGTTTTTTATGGAGAAACATTTAAATCAAAATTTTATGGTTGGAGTAAACAGCTAATCTTAATCTGTTCTAAATCTTTGATTGAAAATCAATTTTGTAAGTCACCTCCTAATATTCCCTACTTTCTAATGCATATTTTCTCAAATTTACTAAAAAGTCACTTTTCAAATGTATCTGGTTTTGAAATATTGTAGCAGTTTATATTGTCAAAGTGCTACTGGCTTTTTATCTTAACCCTTTGCTTATTGCACTTAGCATGGTAAAGCCTGCTGTCCTTTTCCATGTGTTCTACCAGCCGTAAGCAAAAGGCTAATGCGCTTTTTTATTTAGAATAATATATTTAGAAAAATGTAGGTTGTAATATAATTAAAATTTAAGTAAAAGTTTGCCATTTTTAATCTGGAAATTATTTTTCTATCTAACCAAAAATGTTTTATTTTTAGAGACAACAACATTACTACTGTGATTGATACTACATTTTCAGTTGAACAGGATTCTTTTGGTGAAATAAAAGTTCATGAATTGAAACCAAATGGAAAAGAGATTCTTGTGACTGAAGATAATAAGAAAGAATATGTCAGGTTAGACATAATTCACGCAATGAAAATTTAGTCTTATGATGTTCATATCTATTATTAAAGATTGATTAATGACCAATGCTCTACTCTTTTTTAGCTTTAAAGCTTCTGTATTTGGAAAACTAAGCATTATTTGTTTTGTCAGCAAGTACAACACTGAGTATTTTTATATAAGTAATTGTTTTAGGTTTTCTAATGAACTATAGAACTTTGAATTAAATAGTGTTGAAACTTTTTATTGAAACTTATCTTAAAAAGTGAAACTGTACTTAAAAATTAAAATCAAACTGCAAATTTTAATCATTTTGACATTTTAAATAAAAGGGCATGTAATTTGGCTTGATAGAAATCGTGCCATGAGTAATTTGACTTGATAGAAATCGTTGGATTGCTGTTTCAAAATGTCTGTTACTGACTTCTTCACATCATCCTCCAACATGAATGTGATTCCCTTTACCCGTTTTTTTTCAATTGCCCATAAATGTGCAAGGCAACAGGCTTGGGCTCTATGGTGGATGTTGCTGCGTTTCCCACTTGAAACTGCCAGTTTTTCCTTAAACACATTAGAAACATAGGGGGGGGCAAGAATTATAGTGTTACAGGGATGAGATTTTTCCTCTTTTTAGCGGATTTCCGCCTTTTTCACTTTTATCTCTTGAATTTCAGCTTTATATCAAAAAATTCAGATTTTCTAAAAATTTCACATTTTTTAATAAATATTCCGCTTTTTCAGAAAATTCACCGATTTTCAAAGAGAAACAGAAAATTCGAACTACATAGTTACCAATCCTTCCTCATTTTTACTTATTTTAGCTATTTTCTCCCCTTTTACATGCAGCAAATGAGATTTTCTGCATTTTTACCCGTCTGCCAGATAGCTACGATTTTCGTAGTTCAAACGACGCTGCTTCTGACAAGTCTTTTAGAGGTCCCAAGCCTGGAATCTGCTAATATCCCGATTCTTATTCTCACGATTTTAATATTTATTTATTATTTTCCTAACGCCAGGCACTGAACTTTAATGTTTTTCACCGAGGAAGATGCCAGAAATGTTACTCATTTAACGTTATCCAGTGGGCACCTGTGAACCTAAGTCACGGAGGCGAGCGACATTACCCACGCCACACTGCCACATACCTGTTTTACAGGGCGGGCCACATTCACACAATAGAGAACAAAACACAGAGTGAAACATCCATGCCCTGCGCCGGATTCGAACCAGCAGCCAATGGCTTGCAGTCAGGCACGCTAATTACTCGACCATCGGCCGGCACGATTTTAATATCAAACATAGCTTTTCAGATTTGCGTAATATAAAAGTTGCATGTTGCGATTCTTATTCACTCGATTTGAATATTGTACATTGCGATTCTTATATACGAGGTTTAAAAATCCGATATTGTGATTTGTATTTACGCCTTTCTAAGACCAATGTAGCGATTCGTATTCAAGCGAGTTTAAAATTCAATGTCTTGATTTGCTCATGCGGTTATAATATCAAACATTAATTTTCGTATTTATATGTGATTTAAAAATAAGACATTAAAATTCACATTCTAAAAATTATGCATCATAATTCTTATTTATGCAATATAAAAATTATGCATCATGATTCGTATTTACGCGATCTAAAAATTATGAATCGTGATTTGTATTTACACGTTTTAAAAATTCTATATCCCAGTTTGTATTTTCTCATTTTCAAAATCGTATATCTAGTTTCATATTCATGTGATTTCCAAATCCATAATTGTTACTCATATTCACGCAATTTTAAGATCAACTATCGCGATTCTTGTAAGAAGTAAAAAAAATTTTTAAAATTAGTTACTATAAAGGTGACTGTTTTTCTAACGACGATTATTAGTATCAACATCTGAGAAACTGGAAGGGAATATATTCAAAACTAACATTCTGTGCTTGCAAGGAAGAAAAAGTAAGATTTGTCACAAAATGTTTGAAGATGGACTAACGACAAAATATAGCAAACATAAAAGATATAGCAAACAAAAGCAATCACTTAAAAAGTGGTTAATTTTTTTTTTGTTGGAAAAGGAGTTAATTAACTCATCATCAAAATTTTAAATTATAATTGCTGTTATTTATGCTATAAAATGCAAAATTCTTATCAAATGAAAAATAATTATCTAAACAGTTGCTGATTGTCATTTAATTTTTCAAACTAAAATAGCAATTTTGTATGTTAAGGAGTTACTATATATTTCTACTTCACCGTTATTGATATGTTTCACAGGGCTCTAGTTAGATTAGACTATAATATGAACATAATGATTCTGCCCATTGTAGTTTTTTTTTTCCCCAAAATAATTCAAAAAGTAATATTACTGATACATTTGCTATAAATCACATAACAGTATTTATTAAAAGAAATGAAATATTTATGTATATACTCAATAGTTTTTATTTGCTAAACCAGGTAGTTTTTCAAGTAATAAGTCTCTCATGTGAACTGAGGAAAAATATAATTTCCAGGTTTATTTTTTCAATTGGTAATTTTTATTTTCACTAAATGTTAAGTATCAATGTAATCATTTATATAATAATAGATTAGTACACAATTGTATGTCAACACATTATTTATTATCTTAAACTGCCTGGAATTTATTATTAAAGGGTTGCGCTTGCGTAAAATTTACTAGTGTAGAAATTCAGCTTTTTTGCCTTTTGGCTAATCTCATCCCTGAGTATAGTAAAATGACCCCATTTGTCAATTTTCCTGGTGGTTTGTTCTTGATTGCAACAAACAGCCAGTCCAGAGTTTCACACTACTGGATTTGGTCTCACCTGGTTTAGTAATTTCGACCAGTAATAGCCCAAGACGGTCCAACCTTAGGCGTTTATAATCTAATATATACCTATAGGTATAGTAGGTTAGGTTTATAGCTTAAACCTAACTACAGCATACTGTTGGTCTTTAACAGCATGTCAACGTTATTGTGTTTAACCCACTGTATGAGTGCATTGAAAAACTTATATTTTCATACCAACGCTTCACAGTTGAGAGATGTCTATGTTCTATGTGCATACATTGCAAAAAATAAACTGAGTCATTATTATGTGGGGTGGGTTAGCTCGCTTTCATTTGACTCAACCTTGTATTATAAACACCCCAACAATGCATGCTAATAAAAAAAATAGAATTTGATCTTTTTGTAATGTTCCTTAATATTTGTATCTTGGACTGAAAACATAATTCTGTACAAGTAATTAATTATTTAATAAAGTTTTTTAACCTGCATTTAAAATTGCATCTCACAACAACTTAATAACCTAGTTTTTTGTGAAATAATAATTTCTCCATTGCAGGTTATATGTAAACTATCGTTTCATGCGAGGTATAGAGCAACAATTCTTATCACTCATGAAAGGCTTCAATGAGTTGATACCCCAACACTTCTTGAAATCATTTGATGAGAAAGAGCTTGAGGTTGGTATTTTATTTAAAATCTATTTTTAAATAATGAAACCATATTTAAAAACCTAATTGTATTTTTAAAAAAATTTGCAGTTATGTTTTTTGGCTTCAAATTTATTTTATAAAATGTACTTTTTACAGTGCCATTGAAATAATTTTGCATTCTAAAATATTTTTTTAAAATTTTCTGAAACATGTTTAACCTCTTTACTGGTACCTCTTGGTGCAGCGTGTCCTCGTTTGGACCTTGTGCCACTAAACCCTACATTCAATCAATCAATTACTGATACCTCTGGTGCATGTTTACTTCTTTACTTTTACCAGAAATTTTGATTTAAAAAAAAAACATGCATTGTGTCCAACTTAGTGCAGCACATACAGTGTAGGGACAAACCAGTTTAGAGTGAAAAAATTGGCAGATAACGAAGTAGGAGTCAAATATGACTTATTTAATAATTACTTATAAACTGCTAAAATAATTGCTTAACAGATTTCTCAATTTTCATGTATTATTAATATTATGTCATATGAAAGCTAAAAAAGAATGTTGTCTTGTTGTGAATTAATTTTGCTGGTTTTTTTACTTTTTTTAAAACATATTAAATTAATTGTGCACACTTAAGAAATTTTTGGGTTATTGGCTTTCATGTTATATATTGCTGTATTTTACTGCGTGAAAAGTTTAAATTTTTTTTTTACTGCACAGAATATTTAAATTTATTAAGTGGATGGTTTTGGTTGCATCAAGAAAGCTTCTATGTACAGCTTTTTTTGACTTTCTATAACCTATCTAAAATTTAACTAAAAATGTTGAATTTCTTATTGGAATTTAACATAAGTACAAACATTTATATGTAAAAAAAATTTTGAAACAATGCAAAGGACTCTTATAATTTAAGTCAAGTTTTTTTAGAGCTTAAATTTGAAAGGAAAAAATACTATGGCATCTTGTATACATGATTAAGATCATAGAAATCATGTTAATGACTAAACTATTCCATGTGTACTATTCTTGTTCAAAAAATTTAAAATAAAGAAATATTTTTACAATTAAAAGAACATTAATTTTTGGAACTAATTACCCAGTTTTAACAAGATCTTCTAGAAATCTTGTACACAAGGTGAAAAAGTTTGAATTCTGAAAAGAAAAAAAAAATTTAAGGACAAACTTTAAATAATAAATAACTTTCTATAAAATACTTGAAATTCCGTTTTCACTGAGAGGGTTTCAGTATTTTTATTATAACTTTGAAATTTTTTTAAGTGTTATCTTATATTTGGTGTCAAATTGTTTAGAATAAAATAGGTTGTATCATATATATTTTTTTTAATTAAAAATTTTGTTAGGAAAAGCTCTCTAGATCCCCTTAACCATTAAAGCAAAAATGTTTTTAATGGTCTAAGAAAAGAATTTAACCATGCATTAAAATCACTTTTAATACAATTTTTAAAGTAGAACAAGATGTAGAAAATTCTCAAATTGCTTGTTTAAGAATGAATTAAATTTTAAAAATTTTCTGTGATACTCAGAAAATAAAAATCTAAACCATTCCAGTTAAAATTTTGAGTATTTTGTGTTCATTGCATCAATACTTTTCTAACAATAGTCTTTGCATTTTATTTAAACTCTAGCTTGTTATTGGTGGATTAGGAAAAATTGATTTAGAGGATTGGAAAATAAATACTCGCCTGAAACACTGTAACCCTGACACAAATATTGTAAAATGGTTTTGGAAAGCTGTTGACAGTTATAGTGAAGAGCAAAGAGCAAGACTTCTTCAATTTGTTACAGGAAGCTCCCGTGTGCCACTACAAGGATTCAAAGCCTTACAAGGTAAACTTTGCTTGATCTTTTTTTTTTTTTTTTTTTTTTTTTTTTTTTTTTTTTTTTTTTTTTTTTGTAATCTATTTCTTTTACTGACCTAGTGACCAGTTAAGATGAAAATTTGTACTTTTTTCTGCTATAAAAGATTTTTTATGGCATCTTTTTTGAATGAAGACAGTACAAATTGAGTAATCTAGAATATTTAACTTGAAATTAGAGATTAAAGGATTGGGACTTTGTGAAAAGTAGACTTAAAGTTATAATCGAACTACAGCAGTTTGACTGTACACAGAGCTGGATTTATAATAAGGACTAAGAGAACAGTCTAAGGATCCTTATATTTCTGTGGGGCCCCTAAATGTTACAAATACTTTTTGTATATGTTTTTCCTTAAAAACTTCAAATTATGAGTTAACGAAAATTGAATTCAATATAGGCACAAATTCACAAATGTATTATAATTTACTTATGTTATAAAAAGTTTAAAAGCATTTTGTAAATGAACAAGTCTTGTGCCTAAGTCCCTCGGTGTATATCATTTTTTTTTATAATACTGTTCTTCTTAAAATTATATTATTAGATTATTAAAGTCCTGCATAATAGATTTTGTGAATAAAGTTATTTATTAGTTATCACTGAAGTTTAAAGTTTTCATTAAGAATACTGTTTATGTTGTTTGTAGCTCAAATAATAATGCAGTAGTATGAATTGCTCACTATTAACTAAACTTGTGGTATTTATAAGTTATATTAAGTTGAAAAAGAAATGTGCAAATAGCAAAAATTCAACTTTTGCTTCAATAGAATAAGAATTTATCTTTAAATATAATATTGAGGATAATAAGAATTTATATTTTCAAACCATAATATTGAAAGAATACAATTGTATTTGCCTTTAGAAACTTAACAAAATTTAGAGCTTTGAAATAGTTTTTATTCATTTTCTTAAATAAGTAAATAAAAGATCTACCCTGTTTGATTTTTAATGTCCTAATTTTTTTTAATTACTTTTTGATACTCTACATTGTTAATTATATTTACTTAAGCAAAATTCACGTTGTTAATGACCAATAGTGGATGTTTGTGGAATGATTCATCAAAATTTTGTTACTTTTTTAGCTCTTTATGTTTTAGGGATTAAGTAAATAATTTCTTGTTTTTATTATGGGATAGGTTCTACTGGTGCTGCTGGACCAAGGCTATTTACTATTCATCTAATAGAAGCTAGTTCAGATAACCTCCCTAAAGCTCATACTTGGTAAGTAATTATCTTAATTGTTTGATTAGGAAATTAGTTTAAATCAGGGCTTAAAAAAACTCAGAAATTTTACACGTCCCCCAGGATGGCTTGTCGAACAATGTACCCGCCGTCTTTTGAAACTAACCCGTAGCTTCTAAATAAATAGAAATATAATTTTCTCTTATTTATTACAAGCATTTATATAAATTGCACAATGAATTAGTAGTTACTAGGATTGCATTATACAGTAATAAAAGAAATACTAGGTTACTAATAGTAAAACCTAGTATTTCTTTGATGAAATAATTTAAATGACAAAGGTCAAGTTATCTGGAATGTCAATTTATCCGAGGTTACTGCGTTTTTTAAATGAATCAAATATGACGTTTGCCAGTTCCCCAACCAAGCCAATGATTTACAGAGGTTTCTGCACAGAAATCCGAAAGGGGTTTTCCATTTAGGTAGATGTTCAT
The DNA here is from genome assembly GCF_043381705.1 of Parasteatoda tepidariorum. NCBI lineage: Eukaryota > Metazoa > Arthropoda > Arachnida > Araneae > Theridiidae > Parasteatoda > Parasteatoda tepidariorum. The sequence goes on along the minus strand of NC_092212.1, from coordinate 59,996,213 downwards.
AATTGCGTTTAACGCTTCTTGTTTAAGACCAGTACGTAATGTGTTTTTTGTAAGTTCATTGCTGAAGAGCCCCTTTCAACAGTGCTGCAGTACTCCCAGACAGAGAAAACATCAATTCCTCCATGCGCAGTATGTTGCAATATTTCTAGATTAGAAGGTCATTTTAGAAGTGAGTAGCTAGACTCTTGTTAGATAACAAAAATTAAAAATGTATCACGAACATTAACGGAAAAATGGCCCTCTGCGGGGAATTTTTGACCGCCGAGGAGGGGTGGTTTTTCGAGCCCTGGTTTAAATATTGTTTATTTGATAAATAGGCTTATTTTAATAATTAAATTCCCCTAACATTACCATTATAACTTCATTCACGAAGTTATCTGTTAAGCTCATTCTTATCTGTTAAGCTCATTCATAGAGTTTTTCAAAAAATATATTCATAGGAGAACCTCTCTATAAATATTTCAAAAAAGTTTATTTTATTAGGTTAACATAATTTGACAGTATTGATAAGTATTTCATGAATATTAATTGAAAAGGGTAAAAATGGCACAGAATATTGTGATGCTTTCATTAATAAGACAACATTTATCATAAATTTATTTATTAGCAAACAATTCTATAAATGGGGTATTTTTTTAATAATTTTGTGAAGGCAAATTCAATACTGAATGGGCGGAAGCATAGCTAAGATTTACAGTGCCTGGGGACAAACTCGATTTTTGAACCTGTTAGCAATTTGGTTCAGAGCTTAAAAGGGGTTTTTTCAGGACCATTTTATGTTATTGATGATGTGAAAATTTAAATCCTCTGCAATTGGCATTTTTAAAAATAAAAAAATTACATTGAATAAGATTTTGAAACTTTACATAATGTTTTTTAACACATCGTACTTTGATAACTTCATAAATTTTACTTTGATTCAGTTTAAAATACAACAATGTATGTTACGAATATAGCTTCAATTATACTTTTTGATTGCGTTTGGTAGAATGATATTTTTCCTGAAGACAAAAACATTTTTTAGTCTGTCGCCAATTTATTAAGGAGAAAAATTTTTAAAAGATTCTATGTGCAAATTTTTACTAGCTACTCTCTGACTGTTAAATTTTTAGGTAAATCGTATAAATATTTTAAGAAGTTATGGGGCCTGCAATAAGTAAATGAAACAAAGAATATTTAATTTTCTCATAAATTTTTCACCCCTCGGACAGATGTCTCGTCTTGCTTCACACTACCTATGCCATGGTATGGGGCAGTTTTCTGTGTATATTTGTCAAACAATTCTGTAAATAGTTCAGTTTTGAAATGGAAAATTTATTATAAGGCAGTATTTTTTATATATTTAATAAGCAATTCTAAGAGTGGGTCATTTTTTGATTTGACAAAACTTTTTGTTTCTAAAAGTGAAATGTTGCCTTCATATATTAAAAAATAAATTGGACTCTTAATTCATCGTAATTTATTTGTTCTTAAGCACTTCTAACATAAGATTTTAAATCATGAAATTTTTAATATATTCTAATGTAGCTATATTTTGTTTTTAGTTTTAACCGCATCGATATTCCTCCATACGAATCCTATGAAAAATTATATGAAAAATTAACTCAAGCTATAGAAGAAACATGTGGATTTGCTGTTGAGTGAACTCAATTGTGTGAAAATTAGGAATTCAAATCATTTCATCTTCCAAGAATGAGCCTTATATATTTATTTAAAAAATTTTGAGAACTTTGCATTTCACAGAAGGGTGTAAAAAAGAAAATGATGAATTGTTTTCGTTCAAGAATTTTAACCAAGGAACTTGAAGATGCATCTTGAAGACTCCTTTTTCTCAAAGTCACTTGGTGAAGCTTTTACTACCAGTGCTTGTAAATTGCACTGTTAGTATTTTATATATATATATATATATATAGATTATTTATAAACTTTCTTGTGTGTGGCATAAAAATTGTGTTCAAAAATATTTCTTTTTAACTCAAAGGAAGCACCATCTGACATTTTTAAGAATATTGTAGAAAAAATATAAATTAATAAATGAACTTTATTTAGGAATGCTAAAAAAATTATATTTTTTTGGCACATTAACAAATGGCTAATGTAAACATTATAATTTTTCTTTGACAAGTCAGTCTTACCTTTATTTACAGCTTATATTACATATTGTGATTCTTATAATTATAATGAAGCTCAAACATATAAAGTATGACTTAGTTTAAAATAAACTTTTTTTATTTTTATTTATTATTATTTTTATTATGAATGAAATATATTATAAAGTTAATTTTAGTCAAACTCATGTTTTTATTATTGTATTTACACCATCCAAATTAAATTTACTTTTATAATACTTATTTGCAAAACATTAGTTTGTTAGAAGCTTTTTATATTACAATAATTTTGAAAAGATACGGAAAGACATATAACTTTCCTTACATTTTAATCAATAAATTTATTTAATTTAAACTTTTTACTCATGAACTTGCTTTTAATGCTCAGCACATAAAATAGAAAAAAAGTAATAAAAATTGTTTTATACAAAGAGTTAAAGGAGAGGAAAGTTTGCACTTTTTTTAAAATACATACATTTATCTCTTGACCTATATGAGCTGCCTTTCTCCACGTGTTATCAGAATAAAAAACACGATTTCATTTACCAATTGTCAACAATTACTGAACTTTTAAAAGCCTACTATGCAGTGGCCTTCACACTTCAATTGCCTTTGGTGTTGCTAAGGTCTATGCGTAAATAAATATCTGTTATACAGTGCATTGCTTTCATGGAAAACTTTACATTAGTGGAAAAAATAATCAAAATATTTTTTCAGTTGCATATATTGTACAAAGATTGCTAGATTTTTGATATTAAGCTCCAAAAAAAAATTTATTCCTTTTCTTTCTATCATCCTGAAATAACTGTAATGTAACATCAAAAATTATCAATAAAAAATATTTTATGTATTTAAGGATGTGTGTAAATTCAATTTTAAAAATGGCTTAAGATAAATTGGGCTTGTAATTTTTGTTTTGTTATTTATTTTAACATATGCTCTGCAAATATTTTAAAATTATTAGCATTTTTTTTTCTAATAAATTTTTTATTATTAATAAGATTTATTATGTAGATATTTATTTATATTGTAGAAATTTTGTCTTTACATGTGTAATTGAAAATGCTTCAAATATTACAGATATTTATAAAATTTTCTCAGATTGAAATGAGTTGTGAAAATTTTGTTGCATTGTTAAAATTATGCTTTTGAGCAAAAGGTAAAATTTGTAACAACATTTTCCAAATTGTTTTGGTTTGCCTGTTTTCACGATAAATTTTATGATTTTAGTGGAATTTTCATAATCTAATATTTTAGATTACTAAATTTTATTTGAACCAATATCTTAAGAAGGGTTCAATCGCTGTTTGTTGTTTCAAAATGACTTAGTTCTGAAAAGGGGTATCTGTAAATTTTCAACCATTTCTTGTTACTCAGAAGTTCAACCATACTCATAAAAACTTAATGGATATTATTTTTTCTCTTCTTACTAATATACACAATTTCAACTTATGAGCTTTAAAATAATTGTAAAACATATCTTTAATTTGTTTCTTAGTTTTATCTTTGATGAATTTGTATACTCATATTTATAGTTTTAGCTATTGGAAAAAAATACTCAAAGTAGTTTTTAATATTTTCATAATATACTCATGTTTGATCACACGTATCTTAACTTCCTAATACATTTTTATTTATTGATATTTGTATATAGTAATCATTTCTGAGTAAAATTAAATTAATGTATAAACTCAAAAAATGTTAAGCTGGTGCTTCTTTTTTTTATGTATCTATTTTTTATCAGTAAAATAGTAAATTTTGTGTTGAATTATTTTATAAATAAAAGTTAATTTTAAAAAAGAATGTATATCATTTTAACATTCAAGATATTTAAAATTTGCTTCCATTAAAGACTGATGTTCAGATGTTTTTATCTTCGTCTCTTATGAATGTTTTAGTAAATAAGACTAAACAATCAATGTTGCAAAGTGTGATTCTTACAACCAAGTCACTATCATTAAATAGAGAAATCATGTACATAAAATATTTTTTATTTTTAAGGGTGTACATTTTTCTTTTTATTTGTCTTCAATGTAGAAATAGCTTGAGCTTAAAAAGAAACACAATTATAAAATATTTGCAGTTACATAGTGTTAGTTGACAATATTTTTGTAATAGATGTTATTTTAGCAACCCCACTTCTTGAAAACTAGAAAGAAAAAAAATAGATATGTTTTGAATTTACTATTCTACATATTTTTCCTAGCAGTAACTTCCAAGGTTTACTATTCTGCACATTTATGCATTTTATTTTAAAATTAATTTTTAGAAAAACTTATCTCAAAATAGTATTTCTTATAGAATCTTTTTCAACCATTCTTAATTGTGAGTTAATGAGCAATATAAGTTTATTGAATATTTTTTAAATATATTAATATTGAAATAATTGATATATAAAATATATTGATATTACAAGGTGCGTAGCGTTTGTAAAAAGTACTTTAAGGTGCTTTTTTGGGCATTCCGTTTTTAAAAGCTTTTAAAGGTGCTTTTTTCAGCTGGCGTTTTTAAAAAGTGCTTTTTTTTCGGAATAATTTTTTTTCTCCTTCAGTGATATTTGGTGGATCCCATGCATTTCACGAAAAATGTGGAGTTTGCTATGTAATCATTCACGCGGACTTCATGTCGTACCCATGTTATGACTTGCGCATGCGCACACGCTTGAAACCGAAACCCGAGTGCTCCAATTCAGATAGAGAATATCAGATCTTTATGAAATGTTTTTCTTTTTAATTTATTTTAATTTTGTTCTTGTTTATTTTATTTTACTTCTAACACTTTTTTTGACGTAGGGGGTAAGGGTACTTTTGTTCTGAGTTCAGGGTCAAGTTGAATTCACTTTATTCACTCAATTTTTTGCCCGTTTCTTTTTGGGTTTTTTTAACTCTAAAATTGTTTATAAAAAGTTTTGTTTTTCAAAAATATCATTGATTGATTATAAATTTCTTGAGTGCTTGAAAATTTTTGTAAAGTGCTTGAAAAGTTTTTAAAAAGTGCTTATTTTTGATTCAAAGATTTGGCTACGCACCCTGTATTAATATTGAAGTATATTTAAAAGAAATTACCAAAAAATGATAAATTTTTTTAAGCTTTAATAAAAGTAACTATTTGAAATCAGTTCAGAAAATTGATAATAAATAAAATATTGATTTTTTAAAGTAAATTCTTTACTAAATACAGTAGAGTATAGGGCAAAATTAGGAATTTTGCTGGTTACCGATTACAGCATTCTAACAGTGGTCACTTTTTTAAAAAAACAAAAAATGGAAATTTTGAACTAAAAAAACTAAATATTAATAGTGTAAGGCATTTCCTTTGAAGAATTTCTCACGATAAGGTAAACATTACAAGCTTTATTTATAAAATAAAGGAAAATTTTAAGAAATAAGCATGAAGTAAAATTATTTTCAGACTGCTATGAAACATTCATAATAATTCCATATTTATTTAAGAAAATAAAATGTATGTGGGGACATTCTCGACAAAGAATAAAGTGATAACCGACAAACAACTTTTTAATCCCTATTTGTTATATTTCTTGCCCCTTAGGAAACATTATTTTTTACCTTTACAGTAAAGGGCCCTTTTATTCGATGGTAATTATCTAATGTGATTGATCAAAGGTCATGTGTTCTCCCAAAAAAAATTTATTACTAAAGTTCAGCTTCATATTCTATAAAAAGTATTAAAATTTGCTTTTTTTTTTTTTCTTTGTGGTCCATTGGTAAAACTTTTGATAATGAGGTGTAACTAAATTTTATTAGTTATGAGGTGTTATAAAATATTTTTAGAAAAAGCAAGAGAGAGGTGCTTTTATTACATCAAAATTAAAATATTGAAAGTAGAAACAGAAACATACAGATATTATTTTATAACCGTCGTTGAACAACCAACCCCAATTTCAGTTTACGACTACCAATATTAAATTCCGTAGCTTTGCAATTTTGAACCCAATCCAGAAGACAAGGGAACTCCTGGATCCATACCCCCCATAAGTATCTATTTGTTATGGGATCTTGGAGGACTTAGTGACCCCAACAGATTCAATGAGCACCAATCACCATTTAATACATTCATGGATTCAAACGCCCGTTCTCACAACTAACTGTTTCTCTTACTGGTTAAATTTTTATTTTGCATATTTTTGTTGAACATAACCCCATAAAATTTTTAAATATAAAACACCAAAATTATGTACAATATTTTGTCATATTTTTAAAATAAAATATCTACATTTTCTTGTATCTTGTCTATTTTTTACAACAAAGTCTATTACAAAATTTTTTTAACTGTGCCAAATTCAATACTGACTGCTACTTCAATCTTAATTATATAATATTGTCTTGCTAACACTTTTAGTTAATAAAATTTTTTTTTATTAAAAAAAAACTTCATTAAAAATTTTTTTGTTTTGTTTTTCCTTGTGAATAATTTATTAATCCTTAGTTGACATATTCTTTATTTTCTATAAAATGTGTATGTGATATGCTTCCAACTACTGTGTATTTGAAATATTTTTTGTATTTTAATGTATTTAAGTAAAACGTGAATGTATGGATATCTTTGAAAGATATGTGTATTTTATGTTGTCTGCATGTTACGTTATTTTTTTGTAGATTTATTTTAGATACATCCATAATTTGACGTTACAATTACTTGTTCTATGATTTATATATTTCAATTACCTGGCTTCAGTTATATATATTTTTTTATTATTAAATTAATGAATATTTTTGCTATTATGGTTAAACATTTTTTTAGGATTCAAACAGTCTGCAAAAATATTAATTTTACAATAGAAATTCTTATTTAGTTATATTTCAGTCTTAAAAATGCCATATAATGAAATTTGAATGTATATTTCTAATAACTAATTTATATTGATAATAATGTGTCTTTAATGCCTCTAAAAATTAATTTATGAGGAAATATCATTACTGCTTGTTACTTTTTCCACGAACTATATGGGCCCTGTTTTAAATATATTTCTCAAATAGTTAGAAACTAGTTTCTTCATGTGAAATATAAAAGTAATGTAGTTTTTTTTTTAGTGTAAACTGTAATTCTTGTTCATATTGTTGAAATATTGAGAAAAAAAAAACGTTATAGAACTTAGCATTATAATTTTGTTACACATTATTAAATATAATTTTAAAATATATTAACTTCCCCACTATTATTTTCTTAAATTCCTGCTGTTTGAGATTTAAGTAACGGTAATAATATGAATATAGATTATTTTTCTGATTTTAGCCAATATTTTTATTTTGAAAATTCAATTATACACTTAGATAATACAAGTATATATTAAGGTCTTAACATTTTCCCCATATCTCTGTAAGTATTTTTTTCATTATTAATATGAGTTATGGTGACTAGAAATGTGTCAGTCAGTGCATCATGATTTTTTCAGATTAACTATTTCTTCTCATTGAATAATAAATGATGAAACATTGGAGAAATGCAAGAAAAAAAGATATGTGAACTTTAACAAATACGTAGGGAACCGATTATCCGGAACGATTGGGACCATCGATATTCCGAATAACTGATTTTTCCGGTTTTCTGAATCGTTACAAAAAGCCGTTTTTTTTTTTAATAGTTAAACCCAACTAAAAAAAAAAAAAATTGGAAATAATCTTAAAAAGAAGAAAAAACGATGAAGTAATACACTAATGATTATTTCCAAAATGATGGTAAGGTAAACATCTTTCAAAAAAGAACGAAAAATCCTAAAATCTTATGAGGAAAAAAAAAAAATTTTTTTTTAAAATGACGGGAAAACTAATCGAATTTCGTTCCGGTTTTTTGATTTCCGGATAACGGGTTCTGTACTGTAATAAGAAAAAATTATATCATAAGTATCATCACTTTAACAGATTCAGCATCTTGCATCTGTTAGGCAACCTAATATTTTTTTGCATTCCCTTGACCATTCTTTTTAGGTGTAGAAATATAGGGTAAGGAGACACCCTAGTTATCTTCTTTCCTTTAATTTTTGTAAAAAATATTTATAATTTTGAGTAACATAATAATTTTTGTGCTTAGAGTTGTATAATGGATTTTACGCTAATTCTCTTCATTCAATCATATACAAGCTATTAAATTATCTCACCTCTTGATTTTTAACAGGAATTTTGCCTGTTAAAAATCAAGATCACCTCTTGATCTTTATGGGCAATTTTGCATGTAGAAATTTACAATTTTATTTGCCTTTTTTTCTAAATAGAAACACAGATCATCTCAAAATTTTTAATTGGGAAATAATATATTGCATCTGTTAAAAAAAAATTCCCTGATTTAGGAAAATGTTGAGCGTTAAAAATTCTGAAAAAATGTGTGCAAATTATTGAAGTCTTTTTACCACATATTTGATCAATGAAAACAATTTTTTTTTCAATAACACATTAATGTACAGAATTGCTGCTATAATTAATATTGTTAAATTTTTCTCTGTAAGTTGATGTTTCAGATTGTTTTGTTATTTATAATACTTTGTTCATAAATATTAAAACAGACATAGGAAAGAATTGTGTTCTGTTTTGATTTTATGACACATTCGACCTCATATTTTTGGGGTTAAAAATATTACTTGAGAAATTGTATCTAAACTGCAACACTTTAAATTGTAGCAGTATTTTTTGAGTAAGAACTTCATTTATGTCATTAAAAAAAATTCATTTTTAAATTTATGAATATTTTCCTTTATATTCTATAAATGTAATTAAATGTTATGCTGTAAAAAATATCCCAAAAAATAATTTATCTTAAATACTTGAAATAACTAAAATAGTAAAATAATTTTACATTGCTTTCATACATAAAATTTTATTTTCTGCATAAGTGTAAGTTGGAATGTATAATAAAACATCTGTTAACTTTATTATTTTTTAAATACGTTGCATCTAAAAAATGTGAATTTAAAATACTATAAAGAAGAAAAAAATCAAGGAGGGATAACAGATGCTCCAGACTGATCCTATAACGAATTTTTATTGAACTCAGAGCTTCTAGAATATAAGTGTTAACTTTTCGCAGACAATTATTCTTACTTTTCTCAGTTTTTAAGCATTGTTTAAGACAAAGTATATGCAGTAGCTTCAATGAAGAATAAGAAAAACCTCTAATATGCTTAGAAAACTTATAATTAACAGAGTGACAAAAATTAAAGCTCGAGTATAAATAAATCTAGACAGTCCAACTTGAGAAGTTGGCAAAAAAAAAAAAAAAAAATNAAAACTTAAGCTAAGATAAAAAAAAAAAAAAAAAAAAACTAAATTTAAGTCGCCTGCATTAAAAAGCCAACCTATGAAAAAGTACATTGCATTTATCAGGGAGTCTGAATGGAAAAAAAGTTAAAATTTATGTTGTCTACCCAATAAGATTTCTTGCAATTTTGCAAAATTATGAATTTTATGGATTCTATTAAATTTTGCTAATGAATCCCCTTTCAATTTAATGAAATATTTAAAGTAGTTCACATGTAAAGTTTTTCGAATGAAATGTAAAGCATGTACCATTTAAGCTTGATTAAAATTTAGTCTCTTTTTTTTTCCTTTTCTTTACTATGCACTGACCAGTTTTTAAATAGTAAATGTTATGTCTGTTACCTTTACAGATATTTAAATATTTTTATCTCGTACAGAGTGTATCCTAAGTCTTAGTGATGTTAATACCACATTTTAATTTTTTATTGGTTAACAAACTACGTCCAATTGCATATCTCTTCAGCTCACAGAACTGCCTGCCAATAGATGCTGTTATCTGTTTAACTTAATGTACATTGAAGAATTTAAGAAATAACATTCAATTGGCAATAACAGAACATTTAACTCTTTGACTTGTACAATTGTTTGGTTATATAAAATGTATATATAGGATGCAGTGGTCAAAGAGCTAAAAATTTCTGGAAATTAAAAAAAAAATATTGAAATCATTGTGTTGTGTATATTAAAATGTTTGTATTATATAACTAAACTATTCTGATTGAAATAAAAAGTTATTTGTAAAAAATAGTTTTGCCACTCTTTGTTCCATCCAGCAGATACAAAGCTTGTGAAATACTTTTTTTAAACAAAATAGGGAATTGATGATTAAGTTTGCACAAGTAACAAATGCTTTATCTGCAGTGCTGTTTCAGCCAAAGAAAGAAGTTTTATTAATACTTAGCTTTTTAATTAACTCTGACGAAATCAATTTGTACACTTGAATTGAACATAGAATTCAATGGCACAAGAATTTTCAGCTATACTTTAACTAGATATTTCTTCAAAACTTAACTAGATGACTTTTAGTGCAAATTGAAGGTTCTAAATTTACTGTTTTGTTCATTAGTTCAAAAACTAATAATTTATTTTACATAAGTTTAGCATAAAATTGAAACTTATTGAGCAAGTTGAAGTAATTTTTATAGTTTAGAAGTAATATTTTTTTAATGAAGTTACTCAGTTAAAAAAGATAAGCATTTAAAAAATCAAAGATAAGGCTCGGATGGACAAAACTACAGTTTAGGGATTGTTTTTGCAACATCCGAATCACACAGTGTGAATGCATTTCGCTAATCAAGTTAGCAATACTCTTTGTTTTTTCTAGATTGAGAACATGATTGGTACATTGTAATTCATTTTATTTTATAACCGTCACTGAACAGCCGACTCAAATTTACGACTACTAATGTTCAACACTGTAGCCTTGTAATTTTGAATTCAATCCAGAAGACAAGGGAACTCCAGGATGAAGTGTTCGGAGAAATTTGCCTTCCTGGAGGACTTTTTGATGAAACTAACCCGCATTTGCATTACACGGAGAGGAAGATCTCACACGGTTAGCCTGATGGCAAAGGGACTCTAACCCATGATCAGTCTACCACTGAGGATATTTTACGTCAGTGCAAACTGGATACGGAATTCGTATCAACAAGTTATAGCTGGGATTCGAACCCAGTTTACCTTATTGGGAGGCGAACGCTCTATTGTAATTCATTGACAGTTACACATGCTGTACTTTATAAGCAGTACCTTCATTCCGACTAACATATTTATCCAATGATAAAAACCTCAATTGATTTGGCCACAACAAACCAGATATGTGTGGAAGTCCCACTATTTACCCACAATGCAATTAAGATATATAATTCTATTTCATTATGACAAAAATTCTATTTCATTTTAACAAAACTTCAGTCAGTCAGTAAAACCATAAGAAAGAAACAATTTTTCTATTTTTTATTCAATAATGTCTGAAATGATACAGTGTTTTGTCAATCACATTTATAAAATGATTTCAGATCTAAAATCAGTAGAAAATCGAGTATAACAAAAGTAAAACACATAGCCTTACTATCTTGCGTGACCATAAATGTTGATAACTATACACATTTTAAAACTATTTCTTAAAAAAATAATTACTTGTACATTTTTGATTTATTTTACTTAAAGTCAGAATGAGGATAAGTAGATTATCCACAATTGGGTTCATTAAACTTCTCTAACTTAAAATACTTATAAACACATTGAATGAAGTTACATGCACAGAAAAAACTTGACAAGCACTATAATTAGTAGCTTTTATTTTGAGATAAGAAATCTATAAATTAATGTTTTAAAAATCTTTTTCTCTTATTTAAATTAATGTAAAAATTTACAATTTTAATGCAACATAGATTCCTATGTGGCTCATTTATATGGTTATAAAAATTTTGTATTCTAATATATAAATGAAAGCTCCCCCCCCCCNCCCCCCCCCCCCCCTTCCTCAATACCTCGTGTTATTTGAATTCCAACACCACCGGAGGTGCAATCTTTACACATTAAAGTCCCTTAAAGGATTTTCACTTGGTTGCCCTCCAATGCGACAAAAGGGGCTGTAGATTATTGTAGCATTAGCAGATTTTAGACATAAAAAAAAAGCTGAAAAAATTAAAACATTTTCTACTTTTATTAAAGAAAAGAATAATTTTCTTTTCTGACACCAAAAAAAAAAAAAATTTATTTTAAAAAATCCTAGTTTTTTGTTTGCATATGTTTACGTAGGAATTTATTTTATTTTTTTAAAGATATTGTGTAAAACTTAAAAGCATAAATTTTTTAAGCACAATTTTTAACGAACTTATACATGCAAATTTTGCTATTGCTGTTTATCTGCATACACCTAAGTTTACTCTTGTCTGACTGCTTCGCATTGCAGGCAAATTTGATTTCATGAGTACTAAGCTGGTACTCATGAAATCAAATTTGCCTGCAAATTTGCTCTCGAGGCTCTCTTGACTCAGTAAATTCTGTTACCAAAAACCTTCAGTGTTCATGTTTAAAATCATAAAAATAACAAGTGAATAATGCAATAACAGTAGTAGATGCTTAATATAAGGATAAAATATGTATATATATATATATATGCATAAAACACACAGTATCAGAAATATACAGTATTAACCAATACCAGTACCTAGTACAGTAATTTTGTGCAACAAATAAAAATTATTTAAATGTCCTAAGAATTCCAGAACATCTATGCTTCTTAGAAGATTTCCAGATTCATACCTAAAGCAGGTATTAGTTTATACAAGAACACACAGTTTTAATTTATTTATTTTTTGGATAATGGGCTGCATAAATTTGAATATATCCTAAAAATAAAGTTGTGATTGTTAAATGCAAGTTGTATTTAATTTCTATTTTAAATAAATATTGACTTGCATACATTTAACAAATTTCCTTATCAGGTATTCCTTTCCTTAACTTACAATATTATTTATCCAAATAAATAACAAATTAGGGTTCAAAATAATTCAATACAACAGTAACAAGACTATTTAAATTTTAAAAACAGATATTTTTTTGCACTCCAGAAATATAGTTATAGATAGCGTTATTTCTTAATAAAATAAAATTTTAACTATAATTGTTGGTCTATTAATGACTTACTCTCTCAATATATAGTAGAACCTCTTCCATTCAAATACTTCTATTAACCAAGTCGATTCTAAAAAGTTTTTTTTCCCGCACATGTTTTTTTTCTCATTATCACTACGATTTTCTGAAAGTAACAAAAATGTCTTGTTGGTTGCTTGGATTTGTCAACATAAATCAGTAATTTTTATCTGTATTTTGATTGTTACTAAGGTATTTTGGTATGGCCATTAAGGTTTTCACTTTCGTTAAAACGAAGGTGTTATGTTGTCTGTGCAATAAAAATATAATATAATATTGTGCAAATGGAATTAGTAGAAATCCTTAGAAAGGAATATAAACAAAGTAAATAAACTTTGAAAATCAATTAAATCAGCAAGCGATTCAGATTTAGATGGTGTTTTGTACAAATGGATGATAATTAAAAAATTAAAAAAAAACATTTTGCTATTTAGAGCTATAGTGCAAGTGAATATGCATGTCATTAAATGGCTATAATAAAATTAAATACTATGCATGTAGCACTATTATTCAAAAATATTCACAATTTACAGTGTTAATTGATGAAAATAAATTTAAAAACAAACAATTATTTCTTATTCATTGTAAGTAGGTCTGGTCCTAACTGATTTGGATAATTAAGGTCTAGATGTAAGATGTTTATCTTAAGTTTCGTGTCTTCATGTGAGTTTAAAGTACTTATAAAATATATTCTTAAGTACATATTTTTAAACTTGAACTACTTCAATTCTCAATACCTCATTTTATACACAGTATACCATTAGTATAAATAATCATAAAAATTTTAACAAATAATAACACTCAAAATACTGAAACAGATAATAATAACCAGAGTTCTCCCTAGGAATAAAAAAGGTCAGGGCGCTGCCTCTCAGAAAAGGGCATTATAAGTTTTGAAAGGGCACTCATTCAACACCGTAAAAATTTATCACAATGTGTAATAACTGAATCTGATTCTCAACTATTTTTAAATTGCCCTCTTATAATATTCTAAGTCCTCTTATACTATGCTAAGTTCTTATACTATTCTAAGTGCATTTCAAAAAACAATTCTCTCTCAATATCAGATTAAGAGAAAAATTTATAGCTTATAAAAATAATTAAAGGCATGCTAATAGACAATCTCTCAGTATTAACTTTTTTCAACAAAAAAAAAAATTATTAATGTATAAAGAACTTGAAAGATGTTTATATTAATTTAATCTGAAAATTATAAGAAAATCAACATTTTAAGTTGATATCCCTCCCCCTGAAAAAAGATACTTATAAAAATTTAACTAGTTGAGAATAATCATAACAAAGTAAATATTTGTAATAATAATCAAAATTAATTTTATCAACACAGATAATTTTACCAGCGTGCAATTATTATTTAAACAGAGATTTTTTTGTTGTTAAAAATGGAATACAAGTTGAGAATAATCCTAACAAAGTAAATGTTTGTAATAATAATCAAAATTAATTCTATCAACACATATAATTTTACCAGTGCACAATTATTATTTAAACAGTGGATTTTTTTGTTGTTAAAAATGGAATATGAATAAAAAGGCAGTGTTTTTAATTTTAAAGGATGGCGGCTTATTTTTACAAACAGGACAAAGAGGGCACATTTATAGGCATCAGAGAGCAGGCACAGGGGACCGCCCTTCTAAAATCACTTCGGGAGACCACTGGATTAACCACACCAATATAAATATAACAGGGGTCTGTCTAGGTTTTTTTTAAGAGGTACTTTTATTGTAAAAATTTAGACATAATTTGTGAAAATTAAACTAAAAAATCAACTCATAAATAAGGTAAAGTGAGAAAATATTTTCAAAAACTGTCACAATAAAAATTATTTAACGGGTAAATTTCTATATATTTTTCCGTATATATTCAAAAACAACTTTGCTATTGCAAAGTTTAGGGCTGAAAATTTTATCCAAATTTAAAATCCTATTGTGCATAGTTAAATTTCAATCTGAATTTAACAAAATAATGCATTTAACAGTACTAGCTCTAAGAGTTATTTTCATTATGATAGGGGCGCACAACCTGCGGCCCGCGGGCCAAATGCGGCCCTTCGACTACTGAAGTGCGGCCCGCGAGAGCTTCTAAACACAATAAAAAATTTTTTAAAAAAAATAACAATTTTTAATCGCACTTTTAAGTCATCACGTTTTGACACAATCAATTTTAACAGATTCTTTAGTAAATGTACGTTTAACGCGCTTCCTTGAAGCCGAATTTATCGTAAATATAAATGATTTGTTTTAAACAGTTATTTCCGCTTTTCTACGTGATTTTGAAAATTCCTAATTTTTATTATGACGCGAGTTTCAGATCGCAAATTTAAATAATCACTTTTTGTGCACTTTATTTGTGACGATTTCATCTTCAATCTAAGTGATTTTTTGCAATTCTTTCTTATTTTTCAAAAATTTTTCTCGGTAGTTATTGCTATGCGTTCCCACATATTATAAAAAATTCCAATTATTCTGTTATGACATGCAAATTTTAAATCATGCATTTGACGCGCTTTATTCGTTCTGAGTTCAGCATAAATATATTTTTTCCTAATTATTTCTATACTTTTCCTCGTGATTTTGACGATCCCGTTATTTAACTNACCTGCGGTGCAAGTGGCCCTTCACTCAAAAAGGTTGTGCACCCCTACATTATGAGAACATTTTAAAGTTATTTTGTGAAACTACTGTTCTTAAAGTAAAATTTGTGAAGGTATCGCTAAACGGTAGTAAATTTGCCCTGAACAGACCCCTGATTAATTTTCAGATTTGTCAATTTACTAGTTAACCTAACAACTAATAAAATGTAAATAAATGAAAATATATCAAATACTAAATGCAGATAAAAACCAATTTCAATACATTAAAACTAATATCAAAGAACTAAAACAAAAAAATTAATAAAATGCTTCTGCAGGTAACGAAAGCAGATTATGACGATTATAAGTTCTACTTTCATAAGCAAAGCTGGATCTTCGATGAACCTGAGGTTTTCTAGACATGCTTTCAAGCATTGAGAATCTTCTACTGATAGGTTTAGCACAGTTGCGATCTGAGGAAACTGAGAGAATGGGCGGCAATTCAGGATACGGAAGAGGGACTTCGTCAGATGGACGAGGATTAATTATACAAGGTTTAGCTCTATATAAAGTTCTAGGTGGTATTCTAGAGTACTGTTGATGGCACATGCTTCGAGAAGATAACCGTGATTTGATTTCACGTCTCCTTTCTCCACGATCTTGAACAGATCTAGATCTCAACACCTTACATCTTGGGGTATCAACATCTCTATGATACTGTTTAGGCTCCTGTTTATTAATATGAGAATCGCTTATATTTGATTGGCAAGGATTATAAGTAGGACGGGATCGCTTACGAGAAGATCCAAGAGCTACATCAACGTCAGCCATGACACTCGACAAACTCTCTGAGAGTAGTTTATTTTCTTCTCTCAGGCGTTTGTTAGCCTTTTCCAATTTTCTGATTTCATTTAAAGACCAGCTTATATCAGAACTGTGAGCCCAAGACCTATCTTGTTCTTGCGAATCACCTCCAACACTTCTGCGAAAAGTCTTCCCTCTGAGAAGTTTGCATACAAAACTGTTGGGATCTTTAAGGACTGATCTGCTGCGAAAAGACTCCTCATGTGGGGTATTATACTTTCCACAATATTGTCTTTTTTTTATAGCTTTAATCATTCGTACTCTTTCTGGTATGTCAGAATCGTTTTCTTCATTCTCGTAATCAATCGAAATTCCATTACTAAATGAGTCGTACTTGGAAGACCTGGTACTAGAGAACCTCAAATCAAAATTTGTATTTTCATATTGTGGAGGTGTTTGCCTTGCACTCTTAAAATAACTTTCTCTAGAAGATACATTTTTAAATTTTGGACTCTCCCCTTTAATCACATTATGAACTACAGCAATCATTTTTCGGACTTTACTCAGCTTAGAAGATTTGCTTTCATCTAGCTGTTGCTGTTTAAATGGAAATTTAGACGACTGTAACATATTTTTAGCTTTTATAATACCTCTTTTTTTACCCATTTCAATGGTTGGCTTTCGTTTCCAAGGTGACATAAAAGCATTATATTTAGATTCTCTGGCAGGCACTTCGGCTTTAACATTTTTACTGTGCTTTTCCTTGCCTTCTAACTGAGCTGAGTTTTTACCAGCAATTACTTTAACTGCTTCGGCTGATAAAGAAGGACTCTTTCTTTTAAGGGAATTAAATCGCGATAACTTTATTTCTGTAATTTTGGTAAAATTAAATGTCCGTGTACTTTTAGATGGAGAGCTACGATTGTGTTCTAGTTCAGTAGAATCTTCATCGTCGATTTCCATTTCGGAAGAGGATGATATTTCAGAACTACTCAGTGGATCAAGCGCATCACTAGAAACATCCAGGTTCATCGCATTGCTAGTGGATGTGGATTCAAAATTTTCAATATCAACAATTTCATTTTCGGAAGAATTCTGAGGAATTTCATTATTCACTAAACTTCCAATTCGTGTTTGTAAAGGTATGGGGGACATTTGCTCACGAAGAAAGTTTTTTAATAAAACTTTTCGTCTTAGATCATAAGGAGGTCGAGTTTTATTAACCCGACGAGGTCGATTGTTTTCTTCCATTTTTTTTAAAAAATTACGATATCACTAAACTATAATTATGTTATAAAAGTAAGATAAATAAAAGAAATCAATTATATAGCATTTTGAATAGCTAAATAAAATTTTATAATACGATGCAACAGTAACTTAAAATGTCAACATCAACAACAGCTTGCCTTTACGCTTCACTTCCTTCCTCCTCCCCTCTGCCACAACTCGAATGCTCCAATCAAACCCTTGTATCATCGCGTAATCAACTGCGTGAAGCCAGTGAATTCGACAGCTTTTAAAAGTGTTTGTTCGTAAATTTCACAAATTGCTCTTAATATAAACTGAAACGGTTTGAAACAAATAAACAATTATATTATTCGAACAGGCAAACTTTTAAGTTATAATTTCACTAGCACAATTTAGGCTGCTTTTTCTTAATTTTTGTATTTTAATTTAAAAGATTTAACTGATGAAGGAAAAAAACCTTTCAAATGTGAAAACGATATTTTATAAAAATAATTTTAAAAAATTTTCTACTTAAGTTTGCAACTCAACTCCAAGTGCATCTTCTGCTGCAATGAAAATAACGAAACCTTAAATGTCAGAAGTTAAATCTTTTATGGCAGCTGTTTCTATTTTTCTAGTCGGTATTGGCATATTTTGATCAAAGTGCAGGATCATAATATTAAATATGATGAAAAACGTAGACACTTGATTATAAAATTCCCATTTTATTACTAATTATTTCTTATAATTGCTTAAAAATCAGTTCTACCGTAAGTATCATATACAACTTAGAAAGATCCATCTGTTCTGTATAATTTGGGATAAATATTTTTTTTAATTTTGCATTTTTCAAGTTGTTGTGTGCATCTAATAATAATGCAGAGTATTTTGTAGTAGTTTTTGTATTTCATGTCAAAAATATTAATTAATCAGATCATTTTTTAATGTTTATTCCCCACTGATATTTTCCCTTTTAAAAAAAATAAATAAATAAAACCTTACTCATTGTTGCTAATAAAAAGTCGCTAAATAAATCTTGGTTTTGTTAAATTGGTTGATTTTCTAAAAGAATTTACTTAATACTTAATTGTTCTAATACTATGGTTTATTAATTGCTCTATTCCGTGAGGAAGACTGTAAAAAATAAAACAGATCATATTTTTACATATAGTCAGTTTTTTCTATCACATTTTACCGTAATTAAACAAATCATTTCTTAAAACTTTATTTCTTAATAAACCATTATTTAGAAATCATTTTTTGAAAGAACATATTTTTATATTTAATTTGTGGCTCATTTATTAAAATGTTTTTACAATTTTCAATGAGGAATTATTCCCTGTTAATTATTATCTCTCTGCAGCACAAAAACTGTAAAAACCCAAATATTGTTTGTCATTTATTTATATATTAAATGATATTTGTAATTTTATATTATATTTACTAATTGTAAAATATGACAATGTCCAAGTGAAAATTGTTTTTGAATGAATCTTTTTATAAAATTTAAGTAAAAAAAAAAAGGTTTTATTCCATGAACTTATATACACAAGTTTTAAAAGTAAATATGCATTTGGCATATATATTTAATGAAATCTATTAATGTTGATTGACTCATTTTCAAATTCAGTTTAGAATTATAATTTTTTTTAAAACTGAATTTCCTCGCTTTTTGTTTGTTTTTTGTTTATATACTGATGTTAAAAGGTTTTTTTTTACCTAGGTCACCCCTAGAGTAATGATACTCCTATTACCTGTGGGCATAAAAGCTTCCCAGGTTTTTTTTTTAAAAAAAAGCAAAGGCTAGGTAATTCTTTTCTCTTTTTAGTTCATTTCGATTTGGTGTCAGACTTACTTTTTAAGCACTCTTTGATATATTTCCCCGTGCTATAACAATCATCAGGTTTTGGCAGCAATTGGGAAGTGTCTTGGAAACAACTGGAAAAAAAAAATCACAAAATGAAGCAAATTCGTTGGTTAAAGCTAGTATTAAATCCTTGGCTAGTCACAATCTATTGATATTTCTTTTCAATTTATTGCTAGCAAAAAACTGCACGCTAACATTTGGTGGTTTCAATTGAGAAAACAGATATGGCATTGAAAATATCCTAATTGTGTAAATGAAATTGGAAAAAAAAGAAATACAAACCCAGAGAATATACTTAATCGTGGCTTCCAGGCAATTTATTAACTTTTTTTAAAATTCATTGCAAGTTAAGTAGCATTTTGACTACTTGGTTATAGTTGGCTCCAAAAAGTTATCAAGGTTTCCTCTGTACATTAAATTTAGGATTGTGTAGTTATTTAAGCTCTTTTTGCTATTAAAATCTGTAATCAATGAACACTATATATATATATATATATATATTTTGTTGTTCCAATCCTCTAAAAGTTCCTCTTGAAATGTCAAGGGAAAAAAAATATTTTTTTCATTTACTTTTTTCTAGATTTTTATAACACAAAGATATTTAAATATTGTGTAAGCACCTAAGGGGGAAGTTTAGTGATTTACTTATTTTTGCTGTCAAGGGAAGAGGAGAGAAAAGAGCAATGATTACATTAGACATTAAAATGTCTTTCTTTTTTCAAAGTAAAAGAAATATTGTGTTTAACAAAAAATTTAGAAAGAATTACACTTGGATAAAATTTCTTTAATGTCAAGGGTTTTAACAAAGAAGGCAAATACAAATGATTACAAATATAGGCAAATACAAATGATTACAAATACAAATGATGAAGGCAAATACAAATGATTAAAAATATTCTACTTCAAATTTTATAAAAGGAATTAAAATGTAAATTTTGTTTACGCAAAGATATATCTTTATTTGAATTCAATCCTAAAATTATATTACTATGGCTAAAGCTGAAGTGAGGAATAAAGGGATTGTGATTTCCTTAGTTTTGGTGACCAAAGGGAAACTGAATCAAAAATTGCCTAAAAATATGCTTACATAATACATTTATTCCTAAACATTGACACATATTTAAGAGTTAATAAAATTTATAAAGATTATGTTAAGATTGAAATTACATAATTCTCTGATAATGAAGTACAGTACAGAACCCATTATCCGGATATCAGAAAACCAAAAAACCGGAACAAAATTCAATAAATTTTCCAGGCCATTTAAAAAAAAAAATTTTTTTCCTCATAATGTTCTAGAATTTTTCTTTCTTTTTTGAAAGATCATCATTTTTGAAAGACCATCATTTTAGAAATAATCATTAGTGTATTACTTCATCGTTTTTTCTTATTTTTAAGATTATTTCCAAATATTTCTTTTTTAGTTGGGTTTAACAATAAAAAAACGGCTTATTGTAGCGATTCAGAAAACCGGAAAGATCAGCTATCCGGAATAGCGATGGTCCCGATCGTTCCGGATAATTTGTTCCCTACTGTATTATGTTATGTAAAATCTTGCATCATTCTTTTTCTTTTCTATCGAGCATGCTTTCATGTTTCATAAATTACTATTCATTCGATTAATTTAATAGAGTTTCAACTTAAAAAGTTATATAAAGCGCTAAAACGTTTTAAAAGAATCAGTAAGACACTGTTAAGCTTATTTAGTCAGAAATCAATCCTAAGGTTGCAAAATATAATCAACAAGTTATATAATTATTTTTCTTACATGATTTTTACTCTTTTTAGGGGGAAAATGCCTGGTCTTATTATGTTCAGACGCCGCTGGCGCATTGGCAGTGATGATTTTGTTTTTACTGCTATTGGGGAATTCATTGTAACATTATTATGGTAAATTATTCATTTTTTATATAATCTTTCTATGTAAATGCTATTTAAATGATAATTATTGCTTGAGTACATCTAAAAATGTAATTTTCATTCTATTTCATTATTTTTTACATATTTTGAATTGATTGTTTTAAGTAATTTTATATTTATTTACAAAGCATTTACCTGTTTTAATGTTTAAAATTTTAGGTTTGTAGCTATCCTTGTTACATTTATAACTCACAGAACCCACTTAAAATGCAAGGGAGAACGGCTATTGCACACTTATCTGTTGTTTTCGTTGGTGATATTGCTATTTATTTTATTCTTAGACTTGCTAATTGGGTGGATTAGCTCTAGAGGGACCATCACTCAGGTAAGCTCCAAATTATTATTTTGTATTGCAAATCATTAATTAATCACTAACTAATTATCTAAATTTTCCCAAAACTGTCAACCGTCAAACAAATGCGTACGGCTTAAAAGCTGAAGCAGTTCGAAACAATCTCCTCTTAGAATTTTCAACTTAAGGGTTGAAGTGATTTGAGCATGCTCCAATTTTCAGAAATAATATAAATATATGGAGAGAAAGTTTTAAATAAAATCAAATTGCTAAAGAAGCAAATAGCAATTAAAATTAATTTTAAAAAACTGTCTATTTTCAAGTGCTATACATTGTAATTCTAGCTGGCCAAGCCTTACAAATAAAATGAGAGATTGAATAAATAGATCTGTAAAATAATAATAAAATCAAATATTAATTCTTCTTAATAAAACTAAATATATATTGCTAATTTCAAGAATTGAGGAAGTCGAGTCATGCTTTCTCTCGGTGGTGATCCAAATTTTTAAATTGTCATTGACCAGCTGACTCCTGACTGAGCTAAAAATTATTTATCAGTTATATAGCTAGTTAAACTGTTAACTAAACTAATTAACTGATCTATTTATTCCATACTTTCTGTCATTTTGTTTACACTGCTCAATCTGCCAGATTCTCAATGTAGTTTCTATTTTTTCTTCAGTAGGTAATGTTATTTTCTCATTGTTTTTTATTCAAAATTGTTTTTGATTAAAAGTGCTTATTTATTTGCTCTTTTGTGCAAGGCTGCAAGTGGCAACTAAAAGGGCTACTAAAATGACTCTTTTGTAGAATAGGCTACTAAAACAACTTTTTATTTTTTGTCAAAATACAGGCAAAAACAACTATTTTTATCAATTGCGATTTCATCATGTAATTACATAGTAAATATTGTTTTAATTTTACCGTATTTTAATTATTATAATATTGTTTTACACTATTATGAAAATATAAAATCCCATTCCTAACAACCAAATTTAACACAAAATTCTAAAAGCCAAAGCCTCACATTTCAAGTTTAGCATCATAAATATCTTCTTTTATACTAATATGAAGCGGTGAATATTGATAAACTAAACAAAATTAAAATGATTTTTTCAATTTTTTAAATAATTTCTTTGGCATAATGTTACCCCTTTGAATGTTTGTTAGAATAGTCCTAGTTGCTGTTCTTTCAATTTTAGTTTTCTTGCAATATAGTCAAATTTTTTCAATGGAATTATTGTGTATAACCGAACTTTGTAGGAGCGCGCATTTTTTGACTAGATCAACTTGAACACCATAATCGCAAATAATAAGTTCTAAAAATCAACATAAGCATTAATAAGAAAAAAAACTGGTTATAATTTTTAAACTTACAAGAATTTTTTATTTTCCAGACTGATGTTTTTCTTTTTGTTTTTAAGGATTTTACATAATATTAATTTAAGTTATTTTTATGAACTTTTTATGATTAACTTTTTCATAACTAGGTGGCAGTTCTTGACAGCAATTTTAATATAAGTATGAATACCCAAAAAGAAAAATAATTTTGTGGCATTGTACGAAATGTATATTAACTGGAATTGAAAACCAAACCAGCCCATTGGACAACAAGAGGACAAACATCAATTGATATAATTTTTGCAATCCATGATTGAAATATTGTAGCATTTATAAAAGTATATCTTAAAAAAAAAATTTTTTTAACCATTGGATAACCAGCAATGCAATAATGCAATCACAATTTTCTCTTGTTTTATTATTATTTATTTTCTCCTCTTGTAATAAAATTTTTTCTTTAATAATAGTATACATTATCCGGTTTATTTGACAATGTTTGGATGCGGGCTAAATTTTGATTTGTATACTTTTTGGTACTTTTCGGTTAGCCGGAAGCATGCAAAACGTCATCAAAAAATATATACCTCCATCAACTTTTTTTTTCTTTCATTTTATTTATTTTTTAAAGATGTAAAAATTAAATAAAATGAAACAAAAATTTCAAAAGAAATATTTTTGTTCCTGGTTAAACGAAAATTACCCTTTTCTTATAGCATGTTTATGCATTTGCAATTTTCTATGTTTTTGCTTGCGTCAATTTTTGGCAGCAAGCATCAACATGTCATTTTGGTATTGGTGATATTTTTCAAAATCACACAAAATGTGTAAAGTATACTAGGATTTTACCAATTTTTTAAATTCATACTATTTTCTGCTTATTAACATCTGAATTTTAATTTTATTCTAAGTTTCTACAATCATTATTTAATATTGTTTCTTTTATAATTTTTCAGACGAGGCCTAGACGTCATCTTAGTAAAATTTTATATCTAAGATTGCTAGTTATGATACCAGAAATTGTATGGAACGCTCTTGGTACTAAATGGGCATTTGCTTCTCAAGATCATTTATGTGAACCACATGAAGTCGTAATTTCAGTTCAGGTGATTATAAAGTTATTTTGTGCATTTATTTATATTACAGAGTCTATATCTAAATTTACAACAAGGAGCTACAAAATTATATCCAGATAAAGAATTGGGAAAGAGAATTATAGTGGAACTAGTCGCCTGTGGTGACCAGCTTGGTCACCATTCAAAATTATCTTGCACAACATATAGACTTTAATGGCAAGTTTTGTTGACAACTTTTTGTCAAGTAACAATTTTAATCATGGTTTTAACCGCAGTCTCAAAAAACCCTTTTTAACATAGTTTTTGACAATTTTCAAAAACCTAAAATTTTATTGTAAAGATAATTATTAGCTATTATAAATATGAAGTACATTTATAAGTAAGCATACATATAAAATTACAAGTGATCGATCAATTATGCTTTTGAATTACTTTAGCATTAAACTCTTTTTGTTTTGACAATTGCTGCCAAAAATCCAAACTTTGGTATAGAAAATATTAAATTATAAATAGACGTGTGTAAAATTGCAATTTATCCGATCCATTAATTTTTTTATTGTAGAAAATAAAGATACAAAAACAATTATCTTATAAAAATAATACTTAGTCATCTTATTCATTATATGTAAAATCATTTTTCTATTATTCCCATTATAACTCTTCTTTTCCCAGAAGCATGCGATTACCTGCAAGTAGTTTTAAATCTGTTGCTTTTTTTTTTAGTACAATGACTTTTTAAAAATATTTTTGGAAAGTGAAGTTTATGTAAGCAAAAAAATCATTTGATTTTACACAATTCTTGAATAAATGAGCTTATGCGTTAAAAATAATAAAAATCAAAATGTATTGAAATAGTAATAATTTATTAAAGGTCCTGCTCATAAACTTAAGGAATTCAAACTAATAAATAAACAAATTGACATTTATTGTTCTTTTAATAAGGAATTTTTTTTTTTTTTTTGCAAATCAGCACATTTTTTAACAATAAAAAATCTTGTAGAAACTTGTTTAATTCAAAATTTTTCTATTGCTCCCTGAATTTCCCTCAAAATCCCGTTCCCATGATTAGTCATATTCTGCTCCCTTGCAAGTAATAACAAATATTAAAAATAATAATTAAAAAATTATAAGGTAAGATCAGACGATTATTCACATATATTTTAGTTTTAATTAATTTACCTAAATTGTAGCATAAAAGAATTGAAATCAATATTTAGATTGATAATAATTTACAACTCTATTGTGAAAAATTAAAACGTTAAAAATTCTTGGTATTTTTTTTAAAAATTAAATAAAGGTACATGGACTTTTTAGATACAGATTCTTTCAATTGATGCTTAAGTACCGAAACATACTTAAAAAATAATGGTAATTTATTCCCTATTTAAGCAAACGACATGCGACTGAATATGAAATGTCATACCTTTTAGCACTACAGCATTTTTTGTTTTAATTTCATAACACTTCTCTTTCAATTTATCTGTGAGAGGAGCCTTGAATGAATAACAAATGAGTGCCTCTATTTTATATGCTATTTTTTGTTTTAGTTGAATTTGATATGAATTTGATATGAATTACAAATTAGAGCAAATGGTTTGTAAATGCAATCCTACAGGGTTAACTTCAAGTTGTAATTGCTAATTTAAAATCAGTTTGTACTAACGATAACTTATAACAGTAAGTACTGCAATCAAAACACAATATATTTATTCTAAATAAAACCTTTCAATATTTTGTTCACCTATTAATTTGAATTCCTTGCAGTTAAATTTAAAAATTAAAACATTTTTTTAAAAATTTACAAATGATATAAAGCATTTTTGCAACAGTCGGTTATGAACCAGGGGGAGCTTATGGTGGTCTACTAAATTTTGTGACCAAGAGTATAATGGAGGTAAAGGTTAATATTGCAAACCAGCTGCTTTTATTTTTTAGTTGATATATCTATCTGAAACTAGGTGAGCCTCAAACTAATGCTGGTGTTGGAACGCCAGTAATTAACAATGAGGGTTCAGTACTTTAATAGTACTATGCCATTGCAATTCATTCAAATAGTGTAAATACTTAAATGTTTAAAAAAAAAATTATTTTATTGTAGCTATAAGTAATCATTTTTAGTATGCAGTTATTTTACATATAATTATTTCCATTTACAGATTATTGCTATTTGTAGTTGGATTTTATTTGGAGTCTTGCTTCTTGCTGTTTTGTTAGTTTTTGATCCCATTAATTCTTATCGCAATAATGGAAGCAGGCATCGAGTTGCTGATGTTGAACATGGCCAGCCTCAAGCTCTTTATATTAACCTAAATTCTGATAACGTGGAAAGGGCGAAGAAAGTTTGGGAGTGGAGGTAAGTTTATCTAGGCAATGTATTATAATTCACCCTTACTAGTTATATTGGTTCTTAACATTTTCAAGGGCAGTTAAAAACCTATTACCACAGTACTTACAGAGATTGGCAAAATAATGGAAACACTTCTATTCTAACTTATTTTTTCATATTTCGCAAGAAATTAGAGAATAACTTCTGAAGTGTTTAGATCATACAATTTCTCAAATACATCAATAAAATTTAAAGCTTTTAGTGGTTTGTGGGGCTAAGCAATTCTGAACCAAGAAGAGTGTTCATGAACACCCGATTCCAAAAAATATAACAATAAGTTTGTAGCTTGCGAAATTTTTTTTCGTTAAATCATGCAATAACTGAACAAAATTGCGTAAGCTTAGCTAAAATATTTATGGAAATATGGATATTTTTATAAAAAATTAATTTTTCTGTCTTGTGTTTTCGTACTATAACAGCAGAAATATTCATTAAAAATGACAAAATTTTTAGAGTAGTTTTTTGTTAATAAAAACAAATAATTTTAAAATTTGAAGAAAAATCGTTCAAAATTGCACAAGATATAAATATTCAAAGTATTTTTTTCATATTGTCCATGAGCAGAAAACAATAAAAAAAAATTTCATAATTTTGTTCTAAATCGTGTTTGGTAACCTACGTAAAAAGTTCGATTTTAATAACTTGAAAATATAAAAAGTTTTAAGTAGCTTTCGTAATTTTTTTTAAGAAAGCTCTGATTGATAAGTGGTTTTTCATAAGCTTTATTTAGTATCATATATTAAAATTTAATGGCAAATGATAATACCCTGCAATGATGGTCCAGACAGCAAAATGTGTTAGTATAAAAAAAGAAAGCATGTGAAATAAAACATACTTCAATAGGGAATCGTTATATATAGTGTCAATGTCATGTTTAATAATGAATCTTAGGTAATAGTATAGAATATAATATGCGGAAAACCCCTTTCCATTCACAACTTTCTTTCTCAATTTACAAAAACTACTTGGGAAATTTTTAGAAGCATTTTAAATTTTCAAGATATTTAAATCGGAATTTATTTATTTTTTATATGTTACTAAATGTGATTCAGAACAAAATTTTGAAAAACGTTTTTTAAATGTATTCCCACAGCATGAAAGGATTACTTTTAATGCTCATATATTGTGCAGTTTTTTAAGAATTTTTTTCACATTTCAAAATAATATATTTGTTATTAGTTAAAAATAACTCTAAAAATTTTGTTTAATTTTATTAAATAGTCCTTCAGTTTAAGAAAGTGTTAAGTAAAAAATCCCTCAAACCTCTAAAAGCTTTGAACTTCATTGATGTGTGAGAAATTGCAAAACTTGCACACTTTTAAAGTTACAAAATTATTCTCTTAAGTATTTCTTGAGAAATATAAAAAAAATGTGTTAGTATAGAAGTGTTTTCATAATTTAGTTCAGCCCTTTTATGTTAGTACTTTTACCACAGCACCTATTGCCTATTATCACAATGCTAGTTATACCTATTACCACAATTAATTAAGTATCATTGATATCAGTAATAGTTAGACGATTTGTTAGCTGTCCTTGAAATTGATATGCAGCGTTTTATATCTGTCTATCTATCTACCTATATATATATTCAAAAATACTTAAAAATCTTTGAAAGTAAAGTTTCATAACAATTGAAATCTAAATGTATTTTTTAAAAAATAATTACTTTAACTCATATAATAAATAACATTTATTACGTTTAACAAGTAAATAACATTTTTTATATTTTAATGCTAATACATTCCAAAAAAAACTTTCTGAGATGGTTTGAATGTTATCCTTTGATATTCCTGTCAGTTTTCCTAAAAAGTTAAGTCTCAATTAATGTTTTATGTTTGGATCGGCAGTAAGTCTTATAAATTATCGTAGCTGCAACTTGTTATTTATGTTTCTATCAATCAAATCAATTTATTATATGAACTTTTTCTAGGCTACGTATGCTTTGTTGCTGTTTCACTAGCCAAGATGAGCAGAGTAAAAGTGCTTTTTCCACAATTTCCAAATTGTTAACTTACCATTTTGAAGTGAGTATTACCTTTTTGGCTTAAGTTTCTGTTAACGCAAGACTAAATCGCATTATCAAATTTTATCATTTTTTCCAGGATGTGGACCTTGTTCCTTCAGATATTGCTGTTGGTCTAATCCTTCTTCAACAGAAGCAGGCAGCTGAAAATGCTAACAGAGTTTCTACCTCACAACATTCTGAGAATTACTCCATTCAGTCACCCGATTCATTAACTAGCACTGGTAGGTATTTAGCATATGTTAAATGG
This sequence comes from Parasteatoda tepidariorum, assembly GCF_043381705.1. Classification (NCBI taxonomy): domain Eukaryota; kingdom Metazoa; phylum Arthropoda; class Arachnida; order Araneae; family Theridiidae; genus Parasteatoda; species Parasteatoda tepidariorum. The sequence goes on along the minus strand of NC_092212.1, from coordinate 59,967,404 downwards.
ACACTATAAATGTTCTAATTAGTTAAAGAATCAGGCAAAAACTTGTCTTAATTTATTTGATCAATTTTAGCATGAAATTATCTACAGATAAACAAGTTTCATAAATGGGTGTAAGCTTTTCATGCGTCATAGTTTATTACTTACAGTTATTATTTACTTTTTGGCACACAGTTTGCAAATGTTTCAATTACAATTATGAATACAAAAGTATGATTACTTTCTTTGAGCCGTAGCAGCTATTGCTGGTCAATACGAATTTCACTCGACCACAGTGCGGACGTAAAATATCCTCAGTTGTAGATAGATCACGGGTTATAGTCCGCTGCCCGTCAGGCTAACCGTGGGCTGTTTTTGTGGTTTTCCACTCCATGTAACGGAAATGCGGATTAGTTCCATCAAAAAGTCCTCCACTAAGACAAATTTCTCCCCATACTTGATTTCCTTGTCTTCTGGATTGGGTTCAAAATTACAAGGCTACAGAGTTGAACATTGGTAGTTTTAAGCTCAAAATTGTGTCGGTTGTTCAACGACTGTTATAAAATAACTTCTTGGCAGGAATAAAATAACTCTTGGTAAAGACATACTATTCTTGATAATTAAAAAGCCAAAATTACTAGAGATTTTGAAGGTCTTAGAAAATTTTCTAATTAGTGCTTATGTTTTTAAATGCCATCTTAAAAAATCATTAATTTGAAGATTTTAGATTGAGAAGATTTGAGTGTTAATATAATATTCATAGACACTAGTATAATTATACCAAGTGTAAGGAGCACCAAAAAAAAAGAAGAAAGACATGAATATAAGACGTACTAAGCAAAAAAACTGCAAAAGAAAGAAAATAAAAATTAAAGAAAAATGCAGAATAAAACACAAAATGCAATATATAAAGTGAATAGTGAATTTAAATGTTCTTCCCCTTTATGACATCTTGCAAAAATTATTTGAAACATTTTAGTAGTAATATTATACTGGATAATTCAAACTTTATAATTAATAAAAGGTCATGTTTCAATTATAGCATTTTAATTTTGATGATTTTTAGAAAAATTGACATTTATTGAAAAAAATTCTTTATTAAATATTAGAAGATTTTTAGCTACAGATTTGCCCGAATTGAATTTGCATTTGATAAAAATATGAATTTAATTAACAAAATTTTTTTAACAAAGTCATTAATAATTATAAGATACAAGAAATTCAATGATTTTATATGGAATTTAATTAGATTTGTTGGATATCCATTGTTCTTTATCAAATAAATAAAAGTTCTAGTGTGTTAAGTATTATCTGGTGCCAAATATGGAGAGATATCAGGTAAAGAATATAACTCTAACTGGTATTTTTTACATAATATGTATATTTAGTCGAACCTCTATTTAACAAAGTCTCTAAATCCTGATAAAAAGTTCGTTATCTGGAAAATTTGTTAAATAGAAAATCGCCATTTGATATACTACACAGCACAAAACAGGTTTTAAATTGATAAACACTAGGATTTTTGCATTTTATCATATGAAGGTTTGGTGATTTCTTCATCTTTGTCTCCCTCACAATTTATTGTTGTAGTATTTTTATTTTTCACACTGTCCTAAATATCCGATTCAGTTAATGTTTCCATGATTGCAGCTTCAGAATCAATAAAAAGAAAATCATTAGTCAGTACTTCATCATTAATTTTGTGGTTCTCTCTTAGCTGTACCCGCATTTTTTTAACCATTCAATAAAGGTTCTAAAAGAATGTCATTCTCGTCCTCCGCCCTTTCCGAATTCTCCGCGCTGACTAAGAATACAGCTTTAGCAAAACTGTTACGAATAGTACTATCTGTAACATCATAGTTCCAAGCTTTAGAAATTTCTGTTATGCTTTCTCGTAAATTGATTTTTGGCATAGATTCCTGCATGAAATGCAAATAAAAAGGGAAAAGGATTTTACCGCTTTGTCTTAAAGTGGCTGCGAAAATCAATTCAAGGTAATTTCTTCCATGAAATCTGTTCACAAGTTTGAAATGTTACGAAATATTTTGGAAAATAGGGAGAGTGGATCTTAAAGAAAAATTCATTAAATAGAAAATTCACTTCGCTATTTGGAAGTTATTTCACAAAGAAATTTCCAAAATGTTCTTGGTTCCTCGAAAAAAATCGCAAAATAGAGAAATTCGCTAAATGGAGGTTTGTTAAATAGAAGTCCGACTGTATTATTGTACTAAATATTCTTTAGTTTTTTAAATGTTATTCAACCTATAAAAAAGATTGATGTATGAAATTAATTTAATTATTGTTTATCAGTTATTTTTTTATTTAATTACACATGTTTCAATATCTGTTTACTTAAAAGATTTATTATCCAGAAAAATCTATTTTCCGAACTTTTAGAAGTCTTGACCATTCCAGATACAGGACTTTCCACTGTATATTAATCTAAACTTCAAATTTTCATTACATAGGATTTTTGATTGTTTGACAGGTGCTGTTCAAGGTAGCATTATTTCTAGTCCTGGTGTCTTAACTCCTCCTGCCAACCAGTTTTGGATGACACTTGAGCTTGCCTGTCATTTTATGAAATTTGCTGAAGGAAGCTACGGCTGGCCTATGTTTCTTTACACCAACTGTTTCGCAGGAATGTGCCAAATATGGAGAGACATCAGGTAACTGTAACTCGTCTTTAATGTGTATTTATCCTGCATATGCAACTGTAACTGGTCTTTTGCATAATATATTTATTCTGCAGGATATCTCAAAAAAGGTTAAGGCAAACTCTTAGAGGAAGTAAGGTTTTAGAATTGCATAGGATCTGTGCCGGTTCCTAGCTACACTGCATGTTTTTATATTTATGTCGGTATATGTTATGTAAAATATTTATCTATGCAACAATCTAAGTGTACACTCGGCAAAAAAACGATATCACCATGAATGACTTTTGTTCTAATGATCGGATTTTCACAAACTAAGTGTTGAACTTAACGGTTCCCGGGGATGACCTCAAATATGCTAATTAATTAGTGCTAACTATTAATTAAGTTACGAAATCAGACACAAAAACGTACTTTCTCTGAATAAACATGTATTTTTTTTTTACATATTTGAAATCCTGACCCTTAAAATAGGGCAAAATTTAAAAAAACTTTTTTTGTATTTTATATTTTGGTACAAATATAATTCCAATAATCTAACCTGTTTTTTTAGTAACTACTAGACTGTTTTTTATAATTAAAAAATAGCAAAATGTATTTTTTGCTTGTACTTAGAAGACTAGGAAAAAATATATAAACGGGACACGGGTGTCCAATCTGCATCAAAGGGTTTTAAAGTGCTATTTTTTGCATTCATTAAGAGAATGCATTTTTAAAAAAAAAAACTTTAGTTATAGGTATTTAAAAGGACATATAAAAAATGTATTTATCTTGCATTTTTCTAATTATAATCAAATACGGATAATTTATAATCCCAACAAATCTATATTTTTAAATCGATATTAATAGATAATATTTCCAGACTTTTAACATTCATTTATGTCTAAGAAATGATACGAAAATTTATTATCATATTTAAATACTATGTTTTTGAAAAATGTTGATTGCTTAAATGGTTATGATATGTTCATAATAATCAGTGCCGTAGTTTTAATGCGTGTTCAAGGGGGTTATTGATTATCTTCTTCTAATGTATATATATATATATATTCTCTAATATATATATATATGTATATATTCTCTAATATATATTCTATATATTATATATATATTCTCTAAACGTTTAAATTACAAAAAATGAGGAATGAAAACTTTTTTATATCTACTTCCTACTTACCGTGGAATAGTTGATTAATTAAGTAATATATATTTAGAGTTGCTTTTGTCCCCAAAACTACACCTATCACTAAATTTTTAATTTTTTTGTGCTTTCACTGTGTTATATTTATTAACATTGAAATTTCAAAAAATTATTAACGGTATTTATTTTAATATAAAAGATTTTTGTTATCAATACTCAAATGCTGTGGTCTATCATAATTTAATTCAATTGAATCAACTTTTTTATGTATTTTTTATAGGTGCTGTGCCTGCTGTTGCAAACCTCCGAGCTATATTGTTGATGATAACTGTTGCCAGTGTCATACCGCTGCTTTAAAATATGTCACAGGCCTCACCGATGAAGATTTGATTTTTGTCTCTTTCCACAATAGAGTCTATGAGATACCCTTCTATGTAGCTATTGATCACCAAACCTGTTCTGTCGTTGTTGCCATTAGAGGAACTCTGACTCTATCAGATTTATTGACAGATCTTACGGCTGAGTGTGATCGACTTTTTACCGACAATTGCCCTCAAGGTATTTTCTGTCATCGAGGCATGCTGAGGGCTGCTATGTTTGTTAAGAATAAATTGGAAGAGAGCCATGCCCTGAGCGATGCATTTGCACTCCATCAAAGTTATTCACTCACAATAACAGGCCATAGTTTAGGTGCAGGGACTGCTGCTCTTCTTTCAATGCTCCTTCGTCCTATTTATCCAAACCTCCGTTGTTTCTGCTTCAGTCCGCCAGGTGGCCTTCTGAGTTTCGAAGCTGTTAAATACTCAGAAGATTTTGTTATGTCAGTGACCTTGGGGGATGATATAGTGCCAAGATTGAGTGTGCCAAATGTAGAAGATATGAAAAGAAAGATACTTAGTTGTATTTTAGATTGCGAACAGCCAAAAGTGAGTGATGGTTGCTTTTAAATTTATGCATGTATTTTATTAATTTAAATTTAAAGTTTAAGGTTCTATGTAATCAGTGCTACAATTTTTTACCAGAACGTCTGAGTCTCTTAAACTGAAATTTAATAAAAATATTTTTTGTTCCTACAAATAAAATCCCTACAAAATAATGTATGCATTGTCTAATAAAAATGCATTAAAAATTCATTGTGTAATTATGATAAGTTATTTCTTTATATACTAATGTATTGTGTAGTTTTTGTATTAATTATAAATGTAATGTTAGATTGGGTTGTTAATTAAGATGTTGTTAATTAATTTGGGATGGATGTTAAAAAAGGAAAAACTGTTGTTATTGTCTAATAATAGGTTATAGCTCTTGAATATACTCTGAAGTTAAGAAACTTGAAACTAACAATTAGGATTTTAACATTAACTCAGAAAAGTATTATTTATAAAAGTAATTATTTTAAATTTAAACTAAAAGTTTCTATATTATTTGTTTTTGTATTTTGTTCCCATGCTCCATCTTTTAAAGAAATAAAAACGCACAACAAATAACCTTCGTCATTTTTAAAAGATGTTGATGCCTATCAAACATTTTAAATAATTTTAATTTTGAAAAGATTTTATTTTGTTAATGCTAAGCTGTTAAAAAAACTTTTACTTTTATTTAAATATTTATTTGGAAATGCAAGCAACATAAAGTAATGATAATTCTATGTAAAATCGATGTATGAAGTGGATAAAATATCGTTTCATTTTTCTAACATTTAGCACAATTTACATGGATGGTTTATTAAAACTTAAATGGAAGAATGTAAAAAAAAGTACTAAATTTTAAATGATTGTCAACAAGGAGGATCGACCCCCCTTTTAGTGAGTAACTAAGGGTGCCAAACTATCTCAATTGCCTTAAATACCAGTATTGTACCCAAACCCTAAATTGTGATTAACTGGAAAACCTTATAGCTGAAATGAAGATGCGCAAACACCAGACAGGAATGTCTTGCAGTTCCCAGGCCTTAATGCAATGTTGCCCTAAATGCTCAAATCTTTGAGCAGAATAAACCTCACAATTACAAAGTATATGTCATGAGGTTTCTTCTTCAAGATGACAACCTTGACAAAGAGGATTAGATTCAGTACCCATTATATATAGGTGTCTCCTGGGGGTGCAGTGTCCAATTAGAAGACCATTGATCTTCCTCAAACTGTTTCTGTTTAGCTTAAGGAGCTTTTTTTGACGTACACTAGGACAGTACTGATCCAGCTCTTAAGCTTGTCTCTGACCATCTGAGTTGTGCCATTGCTCATAGGCAATTTTGCCATAGAGCTTGAATATAGATGCCCTGAAAATGACAACCTCGACAAAGAGAATTAGATTCAGTACCCATTATATATAGGTTTCTCCTGAAGGTGCAGTGTCCAATTAGAAGACCAATGAACTTCCTCAAACTGTTCCTGTTTAGCTTAAGGAGCTCTTTTTGACATACACTAGGACAGTAATGATCCAGCTCTTTAGCATGTCTCTGACCATCTGAGTTGCGCCATTGCTCGTGGGCAATTTTGCCATAGAGCTTGAATATAGATGCCCTGACGATGACAACCTCGACAAAGAGGATGAGATTCAGTACCCATTATATATAGGTGTCTCCTGAGGGTGCAGTGTCCAATTAGAAGACAAATGATTTTCCTCAAACTGTTCCTGTTTAGCTTAAGGAGCTCTTTTTGACATACGCTGGGACAGTCACGATTCAGCTCTTTTGCTTGTCTCTGACCGTCTGTGTTGCGCCATTGCTCATGGGCAATTTTGCCATTGAGCTTGAATATAGATGCCCTGAATGATGTGGGAGAAATTCCCAAGGAACTTGTGAAAATTACAATTTTATTGTTTTAAAAGTCCCTCTTCATATTGATTGAAAAAGAATCTCCTTCCTCTTCAACTGTAAAAGAGGTATAAATGGATGAGGGATAAAGAATAAAAAACATCAAGAAAATAAAATTAAATTTTTTTTTCGAAAAACCCCAGAAAGCAAGGCAGGACTCATAAGAGGGTACTATTTTATTTTGCCACCTTGCCCATCGTGCCAAAAGGGCTTGCACTGGTTATGTAGCATTGATTTGAAATATTATACCCTCTATTTTTATCTTATGCGTTTGTTTTAAAAGTATATTTTGTGAATACTTACTTTCTATTTTCAGTATAAAATATTTTTACAAAAATTGTTTCATTGTCTGGGAAAGAAACAGTCTCACTCAGATACAACTACTGCTCCTTTATCTAGGCCTTTATTGGAGAATTTTGGTCATACAAATTCTAGTGGAAATTATACTACAAATAGTTCACAGGTATTTTTTTTACTTTTTAACTTTAATATTTTGAAAATGAAAAAAAAACAATTTGGTACAATAATATTTACATGTGTTAAATTGACATAATTATTAACTAAGACAGTGTTAAAATTTAATAAATCGTTATTGAGAAATTAAAAACTGAAAACACTGACACCTATTTCATTTTGTAAGCAAATTAAGGGGAGTTTAAAGGCAACTATTAAAAGCACTTTCGATTTCCCTGCAGCAATCAAACAGGTTTTGATGTTTTTAATCTCTTTTTCCTCAGTGATTTTTCAACAAAATCTGATTGAATTTTCTCTCCACACTTAAATTTTAGTATGCAAGCCCTAATTTTACGTCTTTTTTTTTAATAAAGATTTCAAAAATATATATTAAAGGCAGTCTTCATAGGAAATTCTCTATATTTCAGAATAAAAATAAAAATTTCAAGAGCTTGCTATAGTATGTTATTGAAAGAATGGAATTTTCAAAAACTGTAATGTTAAAATATGAATTGTTTTATAATAATTTCAGGAGTTCTTGAAAAATATTTTCAAGAACTTGAAATACTATGTTATTGAAAGAATCAAATTTTCAAAAACTGTAATGTTAAAATAAGAATTGTTTTGTAATAATTTCAGGAGGGTTCATCTGAAGGCAGTATGAGTAGTGGTCAAAATACAACACACTCACGCCCATCAGCCCCTGTTCCACTGTATATTCCTGGTCGCATACTGCACTTAACACCTACAGACTCCAGGTAGCTCTTATTTTGTACTTAATATATATTGTACTCCACTGTATGCCAATACAGTGGAGTTTTTATAACTCAAACAGTATTAAATCCTGAAAATATATCAAACGATTGAAAATTCATTTTATAGAAAACTGAGTTACATCACCTTAATTATAATAATAATCATCACTTTTATTTATTTATTTTTTACTTGGACAGGTAAAATTTTATTTGAAGCAAACAGCTTTAACCATTTTTCCTAAGCTAAGTATCATTTTTAAAATATTTCCCAGTTACAAAAATGTTAATAAAGACTAATTTGGCACACTTAACAATCAATATTTTCAAAATCTTTGTAAAAAAATTCAAATGTAATGAATGGAAAAAAGATTTAATTTTTCTTTTATAAATTGCTTCTAACAATAAAAAAATTGTAATTTACAATTGAAATCATTTTCTTTATATTTTTCAATATACTTAACATACTGTCCAGGAAACTTTGAATAAAACACTAAACATTTAAGTGTTAGTTTTAAAAACACTAAGCATATCAGTGTTACGTTATTTGACTGTTTGGAGCCCTAGTACCTTTTTATTTCATGTAACTCTTTTTATTTTTACTGTTATTATTGAAAAAAAGTGGCATAAAGTTTTTTTCCTTTCTTGGTACATAAATGTACAGTGCGCAAAAAAACTCACCCTGAGTAACTTTTGATCTAATAATCGGATCTTCACGTTCTAGGACTCAATCTTATAAGCTTGAGGGGGTGACCTCCAATATGCTAAGTGCAGAGGATATTTTAAGTTGCGGAATCAGACACAAAAGCATATTTTCTCTGAATAAACATACCCTTTTTTTACGGTTTTAAATTTCTGAACCCTAAAATATGGTCCCAGTAGTTTGGTCAGGATAGCGCTCAAGTTTGGACCCTTTAATGTTACATTTTATTCTTTACGTATTTTACTATAACTCTAGAACTTTTTAAGCGAATTGAAAAAATTTTACTCGCAATTATAAAATTTGTTTATCTACAGATAATTCCATACAAAAAAAAATTTTAGTAAATATTTATTATTTTTTTTATTATATTTAAGAATGTTCAAAATTTTTTTTTTAATTGTGAGGTATTACAAGTTTTTGCATCATTTTAAAGAATATAATTTCACATGGCAAAATATAAAATTTGCTCAAAATCGATCGAATCGTTCGTGAGAAATCAAATTTTAAATATCTGGCTTTTTTGATATTCAATTTCTTAGGAACTAATTAACTGATTTTGCTCAAAATTTATATTTTGCCATGTAAAATTGTGTTCTTTAAAATGATGCAAAAAATTTTATGCGTTAGAATTCAAAATTTTTTTGAACTTTCTTAAATAAAACAATAAAAATGATAAATATTTAATTAAAAAAATTTTTTTTTCTGGAATTATCTTTGGATAAATAAATGATAGAATTGAGTGCAAAGATTTTTCAATTGGTTTAAGTTTTCGTGATATGGCCGAATATGCAAAAAATAAAATTAACATTAGGGGGTCCAAACTTTGGATTGCACCCCTGAGCAAACCATGGGGGCCATATTTCCCAGATTATGGCTGCCCTTTATATTTTGGGGATCAAAAATCCGAATCCGTGGAAAAAGAGGTACGTTTATTCAGAGAAAGCATTTGCTTGTGTCTGATTTCATAACTTAAAATATCGCCTGCACCAATTAAATTAGCATTATTTGAGGTCACCATTAAAATCGAGTTTTAGAACGTAGAGATCCGATCATTAGATCAAAAGGTATTCAGAGTGTCCATTTTTTTTAGTACTACACAAAAATTTACTTACTATATTTGTCATGTAATTGAAATAAAACCCTGTTATTTATTAAATAAAATCCGCTACTTCATTTGTTAATATATATTATTATTTTGTGAGTAACGGGTAGACCAAACAATTTCCTTTTCTACTATTGATAGACTTGTTAATAAACGCCTGGCACAGAAATTCGTGACAAAATACCTTAAATATTATTATTTTGTTTAAGAAGGATTCTGCCTCATAATGCTTTGTTTGTATAAGATGTTATCTCACATTACTTCGTCCATGTTAGATTGCATTCCATGATACTTTGTCAGTGTGACATTCTATTACATAACACATTATCTATATGAGATTCCAGAATACTTTGTCCATGTGGATTCTGTTGCATGATGCATTGTCAGTAGGACATTTTATCCCATGATCAGTGTAACATTCTGTTACATTACGTTTTATCTATATGAATTTCTGTTGCATGATACTTTGATGTGGATTCTATTACATGAGAATTTGTTCTCATGTGGATTCTGTTACATACTTTGTCCATATGAGATTCTGTTACATTATACCTTGCCAGTAGAGCATTCTATCCCATGATACTTTGTCAATGTAATATTCCATTATACAATACTTTAGTCATTTGGAGATTCTGTTGTATAATACTTTATCAGTGCAAGATTCTATTGTATAAAAAATATATTCCATGATTCTGTGTAAGATTCTATCCCATCAATGCCCTACAAAATTTTGTATGATATTCAATCTCACCATTCTTTGTTAGCCTAAGATTTTTACCAAAAATATTTTCATAGGAACTTGTATTATTATTTTCTTTATCTTTTATATAAATTTTTTGTACTAGCAAATTGTTTGCGCATTGAGTTATAATTCAATTCTGCGAACAATTACCCTCTGAATTGGATGACTTTGAAATTACCATTGTAAAGTTCTGTTATATATTGTAAGTTCGTATGATTTTTATAACATTACTCTTTTTTCCTTTCAGCTACACTGGAAGATGGGTGACCGCTGACTACTTTAACCAAATTATTATAAGTCCTAGAATGGTTACTGACCACATGCCTTACACTGTGCACTCTGGTCTAAAGCAGTTAATAGGGAGTTCTGGAAACTTTCCATAACACATACTTTCCTCTAGTAGTGAAAGTGATACAAAATGTTTTTATAATCAATAAAATGGAAATACGTACGATTTGCCATTTCAAAGTTTTCTCCAAAGAGCCTAATTCACAAGTTATAAGAAATGGTCTCAATTAATTCTAGTAAAAAAGGAGATTTATGGCAAGTATTTGTTGGTGAAAAATATTCAGAGAATATTTTTATGTTTTTATTTATATTGTACAAAAATGTATCTTTACAATATGACTTACAGTAGATAGTCTATTTATCTAATACATATAGATACTATTGATGTCCTACTTTTTTAGTTTTGGTGCTGTCTTTATTGTTTTATTTTATAAAGCACATTATTTTTAGTGTGAATTTTGTTATGGATAAAGCGTGAAGGAAAGATAAACCTTAAGGATGGGGTTTTTATCAGTTAAAGCCTGGAGTATCTTCAATGCTTTATTTGGCTGAAACCATAAAACCAAAATTTACAATATATATTGGTAAAGCAATATATTATTAGGTGATATATATAGGTATAGTGCCCACAAGCCCCTTGTGATATTAGGATTCACTATAATGATTTTTTTTTTTACTTTAAAGGTCATTGCCTGGTATTCCTGACATTAGTATTTTTTTACGGTTATGAACTATTACCCGGTGTTATTGCACTAGTGTTTATGGTCAAGGGCTATCAAACAGGTAATAGTGTGGTTTGTAAATACCGGCTTCAGACTTCTTAGCTTTAATTTTGCTTTATTAGTTACATTTCTATTAAATGGAAAGTGAAGGTTTACAAAAATTTTACCTCTTATATTTTTTCTCTATAATGACTTGGAATGAAACTGCTATATATTGTTAAAAAGCACACAGACTTTATTTGTTTTAAAAAAATGAGTGATTTCATGCTTAACTGTTAAAATATACTTTCATTATTTTCAGAAATCAAACTTTCATAATATTTGCTACTCATTAATTATGCTTGAATTAAATTGTATTGATTATGTCTTTACACATTTCTATCTAAGGATAGAAGGATTTAAAAGATTACGACTAATAGCTACCAAAAGCTATTAAATTTTACTTTTTCTTATTTGCCTTAACGGATTTTTATAATCCCTAATTTTTTTCTGAATTTGTTTAAAAGGCGATATTTATTTTAAAATAATGCAATATTTAAATTTAAAATGTTAAATTATCATATTATCAATCTTCAAAGTGTATTTCTTTTTTAGTCTTATATATAATTAAAAATATATAGAGAACTTTAAATACTTAATTGATATCATTTGTTTATTAATTGATGTATTTTTATTATATGTTGTCATCTTTTAAATTAGTACATTAAATAATATCAAGATCTATCATATTTTAAGAATGTAAGTTTCTTTAATAGTTAAAATCATCAAATTTTAAAGTGTTTTAAGATGCAAATTATAACATTAACCAATGACTTTATTATATTACTACCTATCTATTTTTGAATGACTGCAAGATGCGTCATCATTTGTAAATCGTGGCATTTGTTGATTTAGAAGCCAATCATGTTTCACACATGCATGTGACATCGCTTACAGGTATCCAATTAAATCTGATTTAAAACACATAGTTAGGCATAATTACTTCACTTTGTCTCGAGTTCCAAGTACCTAATTTATTTCTTACTTATGATGTGAATATAAATCCAATTACTAAGAAAAAAGATATAGCATTGAAGAATATAATTTCTCCTAGTACTCTTTTGATAATTTTATTGAAATATAAGATTTATAATACTATTGAAAATTTATAATATTATTGAAGCTTAAAAGATATATTGTTAATTAAATTTCTAAGTATTAAAATGATTTTAAGGTCTTACTTCCAGTAGGTTGAAGTTTTTCATTAGTCCTATTAAATTTGAGTTACGAATTGACTTTATAAGTATTAAAATTACAAACTTTTTGATATGCTATCTAACTTTTTCTCAATGTATATTTGAAGAGTCATTTCTAATTTTTTAGTTTAATTTAAAATATCTGCTGTAAGATCATATGGTAGTAAATGAAGGTACAGTACAGAACCCGTTATCCGGAAATCAGAAAACCGGAACAAAATTCGATAATTTTCCTGCCATTTTAAAATAAAAAAAATTTTCCTCATAAGATTTCAGGATTTTTCCTACTTTTTTGAAACTTGCTTACCTTACCATCATTTTGGAAATAATCTTTAGTGTATTACTACACCGTTTTTTCTTCTTTTTAAGATTATTTCCAAATAACTTTTTTTTTTTAGTCGGGTTTAACAATAAAAAAAACGGCTTCTTGCAGAGATTCAGAAAACCGGAAAAATCAGTTATCCGGAATAGCGATGGTCCCGATCGTTCCGGATAATCGGTTCCTTACTGTATTATGAAGATAATTGTACATAAGCTTTGCAAAATAAGTATCCTTGTACAAAATAGACAAATAATATCTTTATCTGAATACAAAATGTGATACAAATATATATTAGAAAAAAATAGCTACAAAAGTAAAATTCAGTCATATTTATTTTAGGTTAATAAATTCTAGTCTAATTTTCTGTTTTTCATTTACTTAATATGATTTTAGCATCCCATGTTATTATGATAAATAAAACTTAAAACCATGCCTTTACAATATTGAGTACTGCGATGGACATAATGAGTTTTTTTTTTGGGGGGGGGGTAAAACAAGGATGCTTGCTCTGCAGAATTTATATGATCTTGCTTATCTAAATGCAGTTTGTTAATATATGTTATACTTGCCTAAATTTTCCTGTATAGCTAGAAACTCTTAGGTCACTCAAATTTATTCACATTTTTTATTCGTTTCATTTTTGCAAGAATTATTTTATTTTTAATTAGTATTCATACTTGTTTTATCTTTTATTTGATCAAATATCGTCGAATTTTACTCTATAGGCAATTTTTTTTATTCTTCTTTAAAATGTGTACTTTAAAGTATGTGTTATACTTTTTTATATTGTGAAAACAAACAAATTGTGATCTCTTGTTGTTTCTTTTTTATGAAGTTTGAAAAATTGTTTGCTATTTTTAATTGTTATAAATATTTTGTTAAAATTATTTTTATAATGTAAATTAAGAGATTGAGTCTTTTATCTTATGTTAGTTTGCTAAATCTGGTAGTATCATTTAATGCTTAATAAGAATTGTTTTTTACTTTTTTTAATGCAAAGTTACAATTAAGTTTAAAAGTCAAAATTTTAAATAACCATATTTTATTCAATTTTTTTAATACAAGAACCTTTTTTTGCCTTTAACTTCTTTTTAAAAAACATCATCTGGGAAAGTAAAATTAGTTAAAAAATCTAGTCAAATCTTTTTTACTTAAAAATATACGTTGAAAATCAAATTAAATTTTACATTTTTAAAGGTATATTTTTTATATTGAGGTTCTTTTTAAGTCACATTTTTATCTAATTTAAATCCCTTATCTAAAACTACTATTTATTAAACTTTCAGAAATATTCCTTGTATTATAAATAATTATTGTAGATAAGTTTACCCATTGTAGAATTTCTTATAGCTATTATTCTGTTTAACATTTTACCTACAAATGAAAGGAGCATTTTTCGAAACTTTGTTTTGAATATGATGTGAAATTATAAGAAAATCGTTTTTCAAAGTGTATTTCAAAAAAAATTAAATTTTCACTCATTATTAACTTTTAGAACTTATAAATATAATTAGAAAATGCTTTTGTTTTCTTTTTTCCCTCCATTTTAAAGTTATATAATAGTAAAATCTGTTTTTAAGAATTTAGAATATTTTATTTTAAATTGTTAGGCAAAAATCAAAATAATAAACTTTTAATTATACAAAATATATAGCTAAGTAACATAAATTAATTATTTTTTTTATCTAATTTTATATAACAGCATTTAACTCAATTTACAATATCTTGTTTTGTTCACCTGATTTCAGTTGATGCAAGCTTAAAAAACAGACACTTTCTAAATGTAGAAAAAACCCATCAAATGTTAAGTTATTGTCATATAAAAAAAACTACTACTGAAATAATTGAATGTCAGTTTTTTTTAGATTTGTTATTCTAAAAAATATTTGTGTTTATACATTTCTAATTGGTCAAAATGAAGTGTTTAATTTTTTTCCCTAGAAAATGCCACAATTTAATCTAAAGTTAAATTGAAACATTTGCTTACAAATTTTTTTAATTAAAATGTTTTATTGCCATAAAATTTTCTGGATTACTTTTTTATTTTGCTCAATTTATGCTATTTCATTTGTTCAAATACCCAATTTATTTGTTTTGAAATAACAGTTTCAAACTAAGGACATTTTAAGAACTGTTTGCAACATTCCCACTGAATCTCATCTCTTGGAGTTAACCTTCTTCCTGTAAATATGGTTCTGGTTCTATGAAACTGCGGCACTTCAATACTTTTCTTCCTAATTTCTCTTAAATTTTCATGTCAGCCATGGTTTTTATCATTTAAATTATTAGTTTAGTTACATAACATTGATTCATTTAACACAGTACAACTATCAAAGTTTTATACAAATTGAATCTAAAACTGTCATATTTTTTTAATGTTTAAAATTTTTATTTTGAGTAAGATCAATAATATCATAGCATATTCACAAATTTCAAATGCTTAAAATGGATTAAATGTAAGATTCCTAGTTTATTACAATGTTAAAGTTTTATATTTTCTATGTTATTTACAATTTATCAAATTTTCATTTTTGCAAAGCACATTTCCGAAAAAAGCAACTATTTTGTTTCATATTCCCATTAAAAGCAATTTTAAAATTGTCTACATTCTAAATAAAATTTTTGCTGACAGGAGGATCCAAATGAGTTTCTTTTTCTTATCTCATACTACTTTAAAATGTTTTATGTTAATGTGACCATGTAGAATATTGTGTAAATACATAACATGAAGAAAACTGATGCATATCTTCTGAATGTGTATATTTGTGTTTCAAAAAGTTTCATAGCGCCATAAATTTAATTCCTATTTTCTTATGCTTATTTCTTATTTTAAGCTTTAGTAGTCAAATACTATCTAGTCAAATTTTTAACATTTGTAATTTTTAGTTTGTTAATAACTCTTTTGGGTTTTATTATAACTTATATGTTTCCTGCAGTCATTTTCCTTTTTCCTTCCTGTGTGATATAATTATTTTTATAATACTCAACTTATGATAAGCAAACAACCCAACATTTTTAATTACTATTCATTTCTCATTTTGCTATTTATTTCATTGCTCATTATACCAGTGAAAATCCTATGTATGAGAGAAAGTTTTTTGAAGTAGAAAAGATTACTGTTTCTTAAAATGATCTTGTGTTTTTTATGCATAGAATTCTTCATAAATATCTGCTGAATATTTTTTTGCTATAAAGTTAATAATTGATGAGCTTATTAGGGGAAAGTTCTGAATGACATTATTTTAAAAAAATTAAGATTTCTCCGAGAAATCTAACTTTTTTTCAAATAAACGACATTAAATGTGCAACATTGACTTAGTTTGCCAAGTTATAGAGTTTTATAGATCTCAGTGTATGAATGCACATAATGGCAGTTTTTTGGAGTAGAAGAAGATTATTTCAGAAGTATATTTGTCAAAAACAATCAACAGGTAACACTAGAAAACCTGTCTTGTTGCAGCAAATTAAAATGCCTAGGAATCAGAGTCGGTATGATTCAAACCATAATTAAAATCAAAGTTTAATTTACTTGATTTTTTAAAAAAAATAATTGATTTAAACTGAATTTTTTAAATAAATCATCAAATCAAAAATATTTTTATAAATATATTCTGTAGCATCTGATTCTTTTTAAAATCTAATTTCAATGATAATGAAAGAAATAATGAACTTGTAAATTATTATATTTCTAAATAATAGTCTAATAAATAAATAAAATTAGAGACTAAAAGTAAATAATAATGTTTTAAAATAAGTTGCTGGTAATAAACATATTTCAATTACACCTATTTAGTTTTATGTTAATATGCTCAAGTGCTTTAAAAATGTATTAAATACATAACTAGCGTCCACCAATATTGAAGAAAAATTGCTCTGCCCAAAGAAAATTACAACAATTTTTTTTATATTTTACATATTTTGATCTTAACTGATTTACTCCTTATTATATATCTAATTGCCGACTGGTCTTTAAAATTTTAGGATGTTTAGTTTGATCAAAAGTAACCGTTATTTTATTTATTTAGTAAATAGTTAGTAATAATAAAAATTATAACTTTTTGGAAGATTTTAATTACAAATATCTACCATTTTAGCTACATTATTGTTTTTAAATAAAATACTGTTAATATATTTTATCAGATGATTTGATTAATAAATACAATAAAAAAAATATAAAAAAAAGATTTAAATCAAGTATTCTATTCAAATCAAATTTATTTCATTTTGTTAAAAAATACAAATTTAGCCAACCCTGGCATAGTTGCTATGACTTGAACAGATTATATGAGAGCTGAGGATTCATAGATTTAATCAATTCAATGCTTGCAAGTAAAAAAATGCAGAATAGGCATAACCCTTATTTCCTATTGTCAGCGTACAAACTTGAGTGACAGTGTACTTTCTACTTTCTAAAAATGTCTTGTTAATTTTTCTTCTAGCACAGAAAGTAATTAAAAATTTTTATATTTAATTAAAAAAGGTCTTTTTTGGGTGTTTGCTTATCTTAAGAGGTATTGGGTGCATACCTTCGAACTAGTGGAGAATTTCCGTAGTTTCAGAGAATATGTTTCCTAGTGGTAACTAAAATGTTGCATTGATGTTTAAGTAATATTTAAAAGAATTTTGATCTTCAGTACATATAAATTATTAAAACAGATATATAAAGGCTCGTACTTAGAAGCTCTGATAAGGGTTTTTAAAAAATACTGTTTCAAAATTTCTGTTTAAATTTACTACCACTAGGAAAAATATTTCGCCCAAACCTCAAATGTTGGAGGGTATGTAATGTATTTATTGCCTTGCATTAACTCAAAACATAAAACTTATTATGGCAATACTATAACCTAGTTTTTATCAGCAAGGATTATCATGCTTATTTTGTTATATTTTGCTCCATGACATGCTGGCATAGACTCGATTTTTAGTCTATATGAGCACTTTTATTTCATCTTGACAAAAAATATTGTATGCAATGGATTTTAAACATTATATTATGAACTATCATTTTTTGCAACATTAATTAAATTATGTTTTTAAAGTATCAGTAAAACAACTGCAATTTTCAAAAAGGATTAAATTTTTATTGGTGTCGACAAGTAGGCACAGCTTTTATACAAACTAATTGATTATTGAATATGTGAGCCAGATTGCAATAAATCTTATCCTTAATACATTACAACTGCCATGGAAAACGTTCAACTCCAATTTGATATTACTTCTAGTTAATCTTAGACAAGCCTGTCTCATTTTAGCAACCAGTTAGCAGTTCAATCTTCCTGTATAGCTGGTATGTTTGATTTTCAGGTTGTGACAGTTGTCTTGTAAGACTTAAATTAAATGACCTATTTTGAAACAATAGTAAGTCACAGACTTTACTGTTCAATCGGGTGTTTGTTTTAAAAAGAAATAACACACAACTGAGAGAAGAAAGTGTCTGTTTAAGAATGCAACTTTCTAAAGTAGGATCATTGCAAGTCGTAGCAAGGTCTTTTATAAACAAACTGTGCATTTTTGTTGTGCAAATAATCTAAGACACAAAACAATTAAGAGTATTCAGCAGATTTTTTTCAGGTCTTTAAGACACAGTTTCCTAATTTTTCTTGCAGTTTGTCATCGGTTTAGAATTAGACTTCAACTGTGTCATTCCAATGATTGTATTCCATACAACGGCAAAAACGAAAGAAACTTGATACCCAAGTTATGATGGTTGTCTCGTCTTTAAATGTAGGATGCAATTATTTGGGTTTCCACTTGAAGTTTATAAAAATTCTGAATGAAGGTTATATAATTGCAGCCCCATAACAAATAAGATATACCAATGCAATTGATAAAATATATATATATTTTTTTTTACATTCAGGGAGAACATTGAGCCACAATGACACAGTGGTTTAGGCAATGATCTATCATTGTGAAAGACCATAAATCTGTCTTACTCGGTGGCAAGTAGCATACCCAGCGTCAGATTGATGGGCACCAGCTGGAGTAAACGCAACCAATGTACAATGTTGATCATATTGCCATCATCATGCTTTTGGTCTTATAATTGTTGAGCCCTAATCTCCATGACCCACTTGGTTAACACCTGGTTGTTATGGAAGAACATACACCGAGGGACCAATAATTGGGGTGTCCAGATTTTTAATATTGGTCCTAGAATGGCCTATATAGGGCCTACATTGGCCATTATAGGGCCTATGTTGGCTGAATAGTGATTATAAAATATCGGGTGAATCTGACGATTCTATATAGGACCGATATTGGTTGTAAAGTGGTTGTAGAATATCGGGTGAATCGGCAAACTCTATATCTGACCAATATTGGAAAAATAACGGCCCTTTGAGCCTAGATTCTTCAATATTTAGCAACATGGAAAGTTATTTTGCAACAAAGAAAGGTTTAATTCCCAGGTTATGTTAAGACACTTTCATTAAGTCGTGTAATGTTTTAAATTCTTTTAATAACGTCTGACGGCCTAAACTCACTTTATTAATTTGCTGGACTATTATTTTTAATTCAAAGTTTAATTCACAAAGTATAATGATTGTCTTATAATACTTTACTTAGGTGGTTTAGTGATTTGAAACTTTCTACATCTGTAGGCTTAATATTGACTTTGACCAAAACTTCCATGCACTTTATAAGTATGTTTCTGTGGTTGAAGCACTTAACTGAATCCCAATTGTATTTATAGTTTCTTAGCAGAGCTCTAATGGAATTAAATCAAATATGTATTGTTTAGTGTGATTAACCTTCATTAGAAAATTTTCTAATTGTGTTGCAGTTAAGATTATTATAAAAAAAAATTAAGATTATAATTATAAAAAAAATATTTAAAAATACTTCCACAATCAAGATAAAATGTGATCTTCTTTGTTTAGTTCTTAAAAATTCTATTCATTTAAATGTAAGTAGCCTTTGCCAACATGTCTTTCTTTTTAAGTAAAATACTTATACTGGCGACTATTTTTTAAATTTTCTATTTCATTTTCGTGTATATGAAATAGTTATTTATATTGTAAATAAAATAAAATTTGACAAACGAAATGTGATAAATATATTACATATTTATGAAAAGAAAATACTTCATTCCATTACTATATTGGTATTATATATGTATCTGCTAAATATTTAAAGAGCAATATTTACTGAAAAATAAAACTATATATTGGTATGTCATATATATGTATTAGAATGTTGCTTAAGATTTAGTATGAATAAACTGTTTAAAAAATATGTTCTACTGTATTTCTTAATAATTAATACAACATCTTTTAATTGTGAATAAAAAAATTTTCTTGAATAGTGTTAGTAAATTGTAATTTCAATAAATTATTTTTTATCATAATTTACGTCATCAAGAAATATATTATGAGCAAGCAAGTTGTTTTTCCAATTTTTTTAAAATCATTTTTGGTTTTAGAAAGAAAGAAAAAAAAACTTTTTTAAAAACCATATTTTATGGTGAAACATATTTTATTAGATTTAATTCTGAAAGAAATTCAGAAAACAAGAACAGCTTAATAAAATATTTGGATAAATTTATCTTCAGATTTTGAAATTGTAGCTAACAGGCATTATAGGAGTATTGGGTGGAAGATATAACTTAGAACCCTACAAACTTATGGGATATTTGAAATAATGAAAGCCATTCATAGTAATCGATTAAGATAACAGGTTCAAGAATAGATAAGTTCCAGTGACAGCTCTACAAAGATCTTGGTTCTTCAAAATGCTTGAGGGATCTCAAACCAGAAAACCATCAACTTGAAGGCTGGCTCATATTGAAAAGAATTTAAGAACATTAAAACTTGAAAAGAGATGCAGTTGGGTTAGTCTGGGCTTGCAAAAGACCATTGAGTAATTTTTCAAGAGCTATTTGCATTATATGAAGAGGAAAATCTTTGCCAACTTCCTGAGGGGAACAGGGCTCAAACCTTAGACACATCTATATTTAGGAGTAATTTTTGTCATAACTTAAGTCAGCACAGGAGGTAGCATTTGAATCAGTCCTCTACAGTTAGAATTCTAACCTGGGTTGCTTGTATTCAGGATTTTATTAATACATACCCTTTATTATTCAAGGATGGTTTATTGACAATTTCATTTTAAGATAAACTCTAGTTATAGCTATTTTGTATTTTGGCTACAGCAAGCTATTGTATTCTAGCTAGTTATATGTTACATGATATTCTGTTACGTGATATTTGTCCGAGTTTGTTTCTTTTTGTTTGAGTCAAATATTTGACTCAACAATTATAATTAACTTTGTGACATTTCAACACCATGAGAATTTGTCCTTATAAGATTCTACTGTTCCTCTTTATTTTGCCTGCACAAGATATCTTTTTATTCTTGTATCAGACATCCCACAGTTATTCTATCTTTGTGGTTTTCTCATGTATGGTGACTAAGCCTAAGAGAACAAGGCAAAAATTAAATGGATTGTTATGCTAAAATTTTTAGCATATAATTTATTTCAATTTTGTCTAGTTCTCATTAATGTCAGCACACCTTGGATATAATGGTCAACCTAACCAATTTATGATGGTTTTGTGGTAATATCAACGTTCAACTCGAGATTTCGAACTATTGCCAGAGAACTTCCAGATCAGATAATGGAACAAACTTGTCTTCGTTGAGAACTTTTCAAGATAAATTAACCGGCATTTGAGTTACATGCAGAGGAAGAACCTACAAGGGGACTCCAGCAGATAATCTATTCATAACTAAGGATATTTTTGCTATTAGAATGGCACTAGGAAATGTCTTAGTATACAGTGAAATTTCAGGGGAGTGACCACTCTCTGTTCCACAGTAGAATGATCGTTCTTAGGGGTTACCTCCATTGAATTCAAACTGTTATCGAAGGTAAATGATTTTTTGAAAACGATTTAATGTTAGTCAGTGTGCTTTCCTTGGTGAGGAAATGCCACTTGTGTGAGCGTCATGAAAAACGGATTGATGGACAAAATTAACATCAATAAAAATTATCCCTACTGATATAATCATGAGTAAAAACAAACTTACCAATTACGAATGATAGAAATATTTTGAATAACTGAACAACTATGTTTTTTGTTTCAGTTTGCATTAAATTTTATATCATAAAAATTAGTTCGCTTTAAAAAATGAGGAGGTTTGTTTGTTTGAGATGCTAGTTTTTTCTTAGATAACTTTCTTTTCTTATTCAATTCCTACTATTAGTTCACACTTTCCTGTTCAAATTTTCAATCGTTAATAAAATGTTTTTTATTCCTCCAATTAAGTTCAAATGCATTTTTTTAAAACTTGTGGTGGATGACACTTGATGTTAATACAGTTTTTTCAAATATCAATTCATTAATTAAATTTAATTAATTTTAGTTTTATATGGGAGAAAAAATTGTGTTACGAATATTAGTGTTATTTTCAATAATTATTTAATAAAAATTAACTAAAATAAAAAATTTCTTCGTTGATCTAAGTAGGAATTGACTTTAGTTTTATTTTTTTTATTACTTGTTTAACTTTCAACTCTAAAATTAAATCATTAATAGCATCGTCTCTGACTGTATCACGAGGTTGTAGATCTCTTTCAGAGTTCATCAAAAAGAGCACTCTAAATAAGAATCTTACACAAATATTTTGAATACATTTTAACCTTATTTGTTTTGTTTTGATATTTCTTTGTGTTTCCTTACAAGACCTTTTTCCGCATTTAGTGCAGAGGTTCGCCCAGTTGCTGGGAGAGGTTTTGATGGCCTCACCTAAAGGCATGGGCGGATCGTGAATTTGTGGGGCCCTGGGCTGAAACTACTTTGGGGCCCTAATAGCAATTCTGTCAAAAAACTGTTTTCTATAGTGATGTAGATAAGTATATAGAAAAAAAACAGGACAATAAAATAGTTTTATTTATTTATTTTTTTTATTTGTCTATACAAACAGCAACTGTACAACACTGTTGCAAAAGAAATTGACAGGTTATGTGTAGTTATGTTATATAAATTATAAAGCAACCTTTCTGCATTTTTGTGCTGCAAATTCCTTTATTTGCTCATCACATTGTAAGTCCTTCGTTAAATCACAATTTATGGAAAGAACTGATAAATGATTTAGTCGATAGTTCGACATTGTTGTCCTATATTTGTTTTCTATCTATGACATCCTGGAGAAAGAGCGCTCAGCTTCACAGCTAGTGATTGGCAAAGTTAAAAAAAATCTTTAAGATAGTGTAGCGTCTCGCAGTGGACTGATCGTTAAGACACGGTTTCCATCAGATCACCGAAGTCAAGCATCACTGGCTGCGGTCAGTGTGCGGGTGGGTGACCACTTGGATCAGTCTGCGTAGGGACCGAGGGTGTGCGGTATTGGTCCTCGTTAAACTGTGCTACCGTAAAGTGCTCGACTTC
>NC_092212.1:59940576-59943510 GCF_043381705.1 Parasteatoda tepidariorum | reverse complement strand
ACATGCAATATAAATAACAAATTAAGAAAAGAAACTCAAACAAAATCATCAGAAAAATAAAAACTCACATAGTCACAGGTCAAACATCAATTTCACAAGCTAGCCGAATGAAAAAATAAAACCTAAAGAAAACAACGCCCTCTATTACGTACGGTATTGGTGTAGCTTTAAATGGTGTCTCTCAGCTCCAGATTAATCTTTCATCCATGGAATGTTGTACAAACCCGAGAGAGATACACAATAGTAAATAAAATACAAATAATTTAATGTTCCTTGCACGACCCAGTAACATTTGATACTAAAATAATACAATAACAGTATTAAGTTAAGAAAATATGAAATATTGGGATCTTTCAATTGAATAATTTTTAATTTCAAAGGAAATCTGTTTATCATCAAGAATTGTAGGGGTTGGTGGACAAAGCGAGTAGGTAGTAGAACCCCCGAATGTCATAGATTGATTAAAATTAAAAACTGTGTTCACAAAATACAAATTTTTGAATAGTTTTTTTGTATTTCTTTTTTGTAATGTTTGTGTTTTTTTAATTGATATACTTCAAAGTTGTGAATTAATGTTTAAAAAAACTGCATCAAAAATTTATTAATCCATAAAATTCGATTTAAACAAATGTATCACTAATAAAAAATAGCATACATTATATTGAAAATAGAATTATACATAATAATTTTAATATAACAATCGATTTATCCTCAAAAATCCAAAATGATTGAGAAGTTATAGTGATATGTTATGTGCTAGTTATAGTGATAGTTATATATAAATATATATAGTTATAGTGATAGTTCGGTGAGTGAAGAGAACGGGTGACATATATTGTTCCAAGTGACATATATTGATAATAGAAAACTATATGCACAAAATATCAAATGCTTGTCATTTCTTAAAGAGATCATTCAAAATAATAAAAAAAAATTTAAAAAGCACAGCAAAAATTTTCAGAAGCCACCTTTTTGAGTGTCTGCCATTATTGTTACAGGCTAAATCTGATATAGCCTCCCATATAAAATTAAAGCAAAATTAATGAGTGGTATATGTATATCAAATTGTACGCTTCTACCATTAAAAATGTGACTCATATACATATGTAACATAAGAAGCTTCAATTAATCTTTTTATGTTGTTCTTTTTCTGTAAATCCTTTCTTTATTTTATTATTCTAATCGAAACACTTTCTCACACTTTTAAATTCACATCCTGTCCTTAAATCTATTTTTGGCTCAAGCATCCATTAATTAAAAGTAAGACATTTTCACCTTTGCTCTTTGTGGGAATCGCGCGATCTATTTAATAAACCAATAACAATTATTAAGATTACCCTTATTCCCTAACTTAAATCAACGAGCACAACTTTTCGTGATCTCTTTTATAGCTGTTCTTTGTCGAATAATTAATAAATAAATTTTGTACCTTCCTCCCCTGCCTAAGACCTGTTTCAATCCTTCCACTCGGCAACGACATTATATATATTTCATCAACTATATGACAATCTATAAAATGGGGCAATGATGTACATTCTTACTTACATGCTGGTTCAAAAATATTAGTATTAAGATCAAACAAACTGAATGTTTGCAACTGAAACAACATCAAATGACAACATTTTTTTTGTATGTTTCACGCATAATGATACTAACTTGAAGATTGAAACCATTTCTCTTCTCTCAGCATTCGTTATCAAACAGACACAACCACCACCGTGGAAAGAATCTTCTTCATATAATGATATGCTGGCATCCTTAGGGCAATAATCTGAGAAGTAAATGGGCTGGGGCTGTTGAAGACTCACATTAAACCATGGAGTACTACTTAAAATCTAAATAAGTAAAAAAATCAAAAGCAAATCACAAAGCAGTTTCCGTCCAAAAAACAAGTATATTACATGGAATTATTGCAATTAAATTACACAAACATTAATGTTGATAAAATTCAATTTGTAACTAAAAAATTTTTTTAAAAAATATTTAAAATGATAATGCAATGTAATATGATCTCATCAAATTTTAACCTATTAAACATGAAATCTTCAGTTATTGAACAATTATGTATGATCATTAATAAAACTTATATATAATATTTCATAATTAATCGATTTTTTCCATAAAACATTTCATTTATATAAACTATCCCTCAAAAAGAATTTAGTAAAAAAAAATTTTAAGGTTACAGATAATATATGAATACGAAATATAAGGTGTTTTATTTATTTATTTATTGACTGTTTGAATAAAATTTTAAATATACATGAAGTATTCAAATTTGTTTGCAATGCATTGTGTAAATCCTTGATTTTAAACTTTCTCATTTATCTCCTAATTTTTTTTCTCCATGTATCTCGTAATTTTTTATCTCTATATTCCTCATAAACCATAAGACTTCACAACTTTAAATTTCAATTTTTTCCTCTCAAGGATGAAAAATTAATAAAGAAAAAAGTAAAATAAAAAGTTGGAATAAAGAAGGTTATGATGTGTCAGAAAATATAGTAATAATGGGTTGGTGAAAAAAACATTTTTTTAACACAGTTTAAAATAGTACTTTATTAAACAATCTTTTTTAAATCATTGACTAAATGAGAAAAGTTAGCAAAAAAAATTATATCTTTTGCAAAATTTGTGACACCAAAGTTTGACAGAATATTTTGATTCATACACTTTTGACTGAACGACAACAATTGCCACATTTTAAAATCATCATTTGCCAAAATTTCTAAATGTAACAGACATATGCTAATAAGCAATATAACAGTAAAAATGTCAGCATTCTTACTTTTCCTTTTTTAAATAATTTTTTTCCAAATCCTGGACAAAATGATGAATAATAGGGCAAACTTTTGACTTTTCTTACAGGGCAAAATTTCTGCAGTAAATTCCAAAACCTGCAAAGATATCAACTTTTTAATATATATATATATA
>NC_092212.1:59923314-59940465 GCF_043381705.1 Parasteatoda tepidariorum | reverse complement strand
TATATATATATTGGACGTGTTATATTTTTATAAACACATTAAAAACGTTGAAAAACAATATTAACAAAACAATGAGTAAATGTACTTTATATTTACAACGTCGTGGAATATTTCTACTAATTCTTAATTTTAATATTATCCCTCCTACTATATTGATTCCTTTCTCAATAATTCTTATTAACTCAATCAATTCTTATGCAATTTACTTGCATAGAGTTTATATTAAACTCAATAAATACAATAAGATTATTAGAGTTCTCCATTGATGAAGAATAAAGAAAAACAACAAAAATAAATGCTGTTCATAATTACAATTTCTTGAGAAATTTTTCATATGTATTAACTTTTAATTTTAATACTATCCTTTCCAGCGTACCCAATTTTCTTAATTAATTCTTGTAACCAATTCAATTCCAATGCAATTTCTTTTCAAAGAGTTTACATTAAAAATAATAACAAGACTAATAAATTTTCCTTTAATGTAAAAAAAATCTTGATATTATATATATTATAAGATAACAGTTTATATTTCCATAGACATTTGCATGAGTTTTTAATTTTAATATGATTACAGATATTTACACAGTATAATTTTAATTTCTTAATACATTTAAATTCCTATTTACTGCATTAACAATATTATAAAAAGCTTATTGACCTGAATTGATTTTCCTTGAAATCTTTGATTCCCAAACACTCATAAATCCATCCAGGTGCAAAGATAGCCATAGATAAACCAAATTTTCTTGCTGCAGAAGCAGCCTAGTTCAAAGGGGGAGAAAAAAAATTTTTAATGAAGTTTACTAAAATGAAGAGACTTTATCAAACAAAAAACATACATGTGATTGGTCAATTTTGAAAAAAGCTAAAAGTTTTTATAGCATTTCAATGAGAAATACTTTTGTTTCAATGAGAAAATAGTCAGTCATATATCTAATTTTGAAATTGCTTATAATAAATATACGATGAGTTACATAAATATAAAATTACAAAAATATGAAATGCAAAGTATGATTCAGAAATAGGAATTTAAATGCAAGTTTCAATTTACAGTCAGCTTATTATGAACTGTGATTGGAGATACAATATTCTGGATGTGGGATTTGTAATTAAAATGCAATGCATGTTTTGTAAATCATGTTAACATGCAATACAGGTTTCACAAATTGTATCAATAGAAACAATGAAACCTATACCAAAAATTTCATCTGAACAGAGCATAAAATTTTTACAAATTGAAGTGAGTGTGTTACTTTTCACCCATATGACACTGAACTTTTTTCAAAAGATATTACATTATGTTCTTAAAATATCAAATCAAAATTTAACTAAACAATGTTGTCTAAATAAAAAGTCAAAATTGTCTAGCTGTCTAAATTAGGGAAATAATAGTGCTTTATTACAGATTCGAATTTCTTTTAGTAGTTTCAGAAAATTACGAACACCCCCTTGGAAAAATTCTGCGTACGCCACTGAGTGGGAAATACAGTCAGTGTCTATAAATTCGTATTTTGAAGAAGAAAGAAAAAGCGAATTTCTAGGTTTGAGATTTTTTAGGAGCAAGCATTTGATTGATATTAGGGAGAAAAAAAATTTATATATACGAATGTCAAAAGTAATTTTTACATCCCCTAAAATCTGTTTGGAGAAGAGCAAATTTGAAAATCTGTTTGGAGAAGAGCAATTTTTTCATTAAAATTCCTTCCCATTCAATACTTTCCCACTAATATTCCCATTGAATATTAGTGAGGATTCACTATAATTCCTCCCCAATCAATACTTCCACACTAATATTCCCATTGAATATAAGTAAGGATTCACTGTAATTTTCTTTATTTTTCTTGTCTACATGTGGACAGGAGTCATTTTTTGCCAGCACTGCCCATCTTTACTGTGTAATAAATCTAGGAGAACAGATTTTCCACATTATTCATTGATGATTATTCATTTTTACGAAAAATGGGCATGAACTTATTCCCCTTTTGTTCTACATTTATTGAAAAAAAAAGTGAAAATTTGACTGCAAAAAATAGTTTTTAAGAAAAAAAGGAAAATTATAATTTCAGACCATAATTATAATGTGAACTAAAAAAAACTATAGAAAATGAAAGTCCATATTAATGTTGAAATTAACAAAAATAGCACCACTTCTATACAAAACAGAAAACAACTTTAGACAAAGTTCAAGATAAATTCAATCTATTAACAACTTGAAATGAACTATTTTTAGCTTTTAAAATTACTTTTTTTTATAACTTTAATATTTCTAGCATTTATCTATCTTGGTTAACTAGCAAGAAGAATGAAGATGTGTTCAATCTTTACCGCAAGTAAGAAATAATCAATAATATTGAAAAATTTATTGAGAATTTAGAACAGTAAGTGGTGGATCTTATTCTTATATAGTGCTACCTTGTAAAAAAATCTGCACAAATCTGCAATCTGTCTTTTATATGATGGTTTAAACCACCATTTGTCAAAAACTTGATACTCCTGTAATTTCCAGAAAGTTGCATTTTTTCCAAAAACTTAGAATTAGGAGCAAAATTAAAGATATTAAGAATTCAGAGCTTTTAAGATTTACTAAATTATTTTAAAAATAGTTCAATATAAAAATATACTTGTTTAAAATTCATAGTAAATGAGTTGAATAATTAATTACAAAACAACAGTGATTTAAGCCTAATTGTTCAAGAAAATTTTTTCATGTTTTTAAGATCAGCAAAAATACAGCTACACTAAAGTTGTGGGCTAAAACATTTGTACTAGTTATTGTTTCACTTACAACATCAGTGGAAAATCCACCTCCTCCAGGACAACCTCGACCAAACACATCAGCACCAACAAATACATCAGTCTTCCTCTCACCAGCCATTTCAACAGATTTTTGAAGGGTGTCTTTAGTCCAGTTATAATTCAAAAAGATTCCATCACAACAGTCAAAAAACATCCTGTAAAATTTGTAATTAAAAAATTAATATTCTAATTTATAAATGAATGCAGTATGCTCTCTATTTATAAGGTAAAGAGTATACTAAACTCAATACAGTACCTTTATATAGTAAAAAATATTATTTCTACTCGATTATTACATCGCACCCCGTCAAGAAAAGTGACACAAGTCAAAAAACAGCATTTGAAAAAAATATAAACTTAATACTACAAACCTTATTTCGTAAACCTTATTTTATAAACCTTATTAATAGCACAATCTAGAGATGAGACACTTTTTGAGCTTGATGGGGCACTTTATACAGATTTTTTATTGACATAATCTCAAAATTACTGTTTTTAGACTAATGTCACTTTTTCTGCTGGGCTGTGACATATTTATCTAAAGTTAATTTTAATTCTTACTTATCCTTCTTTGCGCTCAGTGGCACATAAGGCCCTTTACTTTTTGTAGTATAGGATCAACCCTCGGACCAGCTCGTTCATTCTGCCTGCTTCTAGTAATTTTCTCCCTGTTAGCATAGGTCTGCTTCTTTCTCACTTGTCTTTTGGCGCTCACGTTAAGGCTATAGATGGTATTCCTGCGGGAAGCATTCTCAAAATGTGAGCTATCCATTTCCATCTTCTTTTTTTTATATATATCAAGGGTGACTGGTTTCTGTTTTGATTTACTGTAGATATCTCAGTTAGTTATGATTTGAGGCCAGAATATTTTTAGAATATATCTTAAGCATCTGTTTCACCAACTGTTTGACTTTTTATTATGTAGTTTTGTAGGTTTCCATGTTTTTTGACCAATATATTAATACATTCTTTACCATTGAATTAAAAATATTAATTTTAGTCAATAGCATTAAAGAAATTGATCAAACCAAACCACTATCAACTTTTTAAAGCAATATTGTGCTTTTAAAATTCTTGATCCTATTTATTCTTCTGTCCTTAGCTTCCAATGAAATATTGCACCAAGGCATGTAAATTTTTTCATTTCTTTAAATTTCGTATGAATTTAAATTTCACCACTTTCAATTCTAATTACAAGCAAAATCTTGCAACAAAACAAGTTTTGGTTTTACGCTTATTTATTTTCTATCCAACATTTCCTGAAAAAATTTCAAAAATAGTTGTTTTGGACTGAAGATCTTCCTATTTGATGGCAAATAAAACAATGTCATCAGCAAATTCTAAGTTATATCTAATTCTTATATCAAAGAAATTTCACTCAAAACCATGTTATGTCAAATATTTTTTGGAGTAGGAATTGAATTTTTCTGCAAAAGTTGCCATTCTGTTGTGTCGATGAAAAAAGTAATATTTTTATGAGAATTTATCTTTCTATCTTTCTTTTCAACGAATAAGGGACGAATTTAGAAGTATGGACTGCTTAAAAAATATTTACTTAAACACTATTTTTTAAATACAAAAAATTAGTAGGACAATTTTAAAAAAGATGCGTCTGGCTGGACTTTTTAAGAAATTCTAGCAGTTTAAGTTTACTATAACTAATTCTTTTGAATTTCAAATAAATATTTTTGATAACATTTGTAAATTAAAGTTAGAATTATGGAATTTGGATTTATCAAATATCATTTCATATTTAAATGTAATGTTTTTTCTCTTCAATCAAAACTCTGATTTTTTTAATATTATTCTGCAGTGTTTTTACATGATATTTTCATGTTTCGTAAGGAGAATTAATTGCAGCAAATTAGTTTAACAATTTTAAAAGTGATGCCTCTAGGTAAAGACACTGAACTTTTTAAGAAATTCTATCAGTTTAAACTTATTGTAACTAATTCTTTTGAATTTAATGTAATTATTTTCTATAACATTTAAATATTAAAATTATCATTACTGAAATTAGACTTATTAACTGTGATTACATATTTAATAATTATTCTTTTTTTATCATGATTTTAATTTTTAGAATATTATTCTCTAGTATTTTTACATGCATTTTTATGTTTTATAAAGAGACTTACAGTTGCTTCTAAAGAATTTTCAGATCTGGCAGATCTAGATTATTAAAATTATGGTAATAATTTCTATAACTTATAAATGAATAGAAAAATAATTGATCTTATTAAGTATTAATAATTTCATACATAACAAAATATGACATTTCAAATTTAAAAAAAAAATGAATTTGATTAGAGCTTTGTTAAACATCATATAACTTAGTAAATTTTCCATCAAAGTAGTCTTTGGGAAATTTGTGTATTCATATGAAATTTTTAATAATTGTTCATAGAAGTCAAATAATATAAAATCATACCTTCTATCGACTTTGAATATGCCATAAAATAAATAAAATTAGAATCTTAATTAAGGCCCAGCCTGGGCTGCCAAGCTATTGACAATGATAATTTTAATTTATGGAAATTAATAGATATAGATACCTATTGTTTTCATTGAGAGCATTTTGCCATTTCAGGTCGCCAGTTTTAAGAACACTATCATACCATATAATTAAAGATCCTTCCTGACTCAAATGCATCTTTTTAGTGAGTGTCTTTAAAAAAAGTTCTAAAAGTGATATTTGGCATGACTGTAAAGATAAATAGGAAATTAAAGAAAGCAACAATATTGCAAGGAGATAATAGAAAACAGCAAGTAAGAAAATGTAAACATTGAAGGAAATAAAATTTATTTATCCTTCCTGCTATCTATAACCTAATAAATGACTTTTTTTTCAATTAAAATCTTTGATTATAATAACAAATTCATTATTGATAGAAAAAAAGGGTTAGCTTTAATTTTTAATAGAAAAGAAGGTTAGCTTTCTGATTAAGAAACTGACTTTGTTATGATAAGTGTCAAAAACTAGTTTAAATCATCAAAAACTGTCAAAAACCTAGGATGGGAGCAGAGAATGAGGGTATAGAAAGGAAAATGTGCTCATTTTTATAGCATAAAACTTAAATCTCACTAAACTAAATAATTAATATTAATTTTGTTAAAAATATGAATTTTATCTAAAAACGTAAAGTGTATTTCACTGTTGCCAATTAATAATTTCTTGCTTCTCGGAATAAGTTTAAAACTAATTAATGTTTGGAATTTCATCAACTTTGAAAAAAATTAATTTAAATGGAAACTCTGGAGTAGAAATTGTCTAAAATTTTATACTAAAAAATTAAATGAGGAATTAAAATGCCAGTAAGTTGATGAATAATTTGTAAAAATAATTTGCAATAATATATTGCTCACTTAATATTTTTCAGCACTTCAGATAAACAAAATAAAATGCATTCACTATGATTAAAATCAAACCAAATATCAAATAATAATGTTTCCAATTTTCATGTATCATAGAATTTTATATAATAAAGACATATTAAAAATTATCATTCATAAATATGATATACAAATATAATCATGAAACTAACAACCTTAAGATTATGTACATTAAATTTTTACAGTACATTTTAACAGTAGAGTATTAAACATATTTTTTATTTTTACTTTTTGGTGGCACTTATTGCATAAACAATTA
This sequence comes from Parasteatoda tepidariorum, assembly GCF_043381705.1. Taxonomy (NCBI): domain Eukaryota; kingdom Metazoa; phylum Arthropoda; class Arachnida; order Araneae; family Theridiidae; genus Parasteatoda; species Parasteatoda tepidariorum. Next base: position 59,934,017 of record NC_092212.1, on the reverse strand, counting down.
GAATGTAAGTGAGCATTTCACTTTATTTACTTTGAAACCAAATCAAAATCCCGTTTTAAAACATCCCAGCTGCACTTCAATTGCTCCATAATAAACATTTTTCAAACATTGTGTTAACTCTTCTTTTTACCAGGAATTTTCTCTAAAACTGTAAGAGTCAATTAAAATAATAAAAATTTATTTGGTTATAAAAGTTGGGAATTCCAATCAGTTAAAAAAATTTTTTAACGCTTCTAAAGTTTAAAGCTATGTCTTCAAAATAACAGGTTTTAAAGGTGCAAAACTGCTGCACCATATTGTTTCTAACACCAAGTAACACCACTGTAACTAATTGATAACAATAAGCTTCTTTTTATTATCTCAGATTTTGAAAAAATATTTTGTTTTAATAACTTTTTTTTCAGCCTAGCTTAAAGCCGTCAACCATGTTTTGAATGTAAACTGGATTAATAACACTAAGATTTATTTTTCGATAGAATATTTAATTTTCATAAAAATTGAGATTTAAAAAAAGTTAGTATTTACTTGAAGTTTATTTTCAATGTTAATCAGCCATCCATCAAAATTAAAATAATTCGCAATTTTGACTAGTTGTGCACTAAGTTGTTCCACGGCATCTTCATTTTCTAAAAGTGCTTCACACACTTTTATCCCATCATCCCATTCTGTAATAAATGTACCTGCATAAAATAAGAAGACATTAAATAACTTTGCTTGTTTTAATTATTTAATATAATAATTGAGTGTTATTATATGTATAAAAAATTTTGTTATTATTATTTTTTTTTTATTCTAAACTTAGTGGTTTATATCTATGAAATTGAAAATTTTCATCTGATGTCCAAAAAATTTAATGGAAAAAAATCAAGCACAAAAATTAGAACTGAAAAAAAAAGATACTTCATTAAACATATAATTTCTTATTGCCTTCAATAATCAATGTTATTACGGATGCCAAAAAAATTCAATGAATATAGACTCAAGTATAAAAATACATTAAAAAAATTATTTCTTCACAAAAAAAAGAAGCTGATATATAATAAACCCTTTTTTAAACCCATACTTGGATAATAATTGGACTTTTCCTTGAAGCTAAAATATACTAAAAATATATATGTTAATTTTGTTATAATTAACATAGATAATTATTAAAAATAATAAATTTATTATAAACAATGTTTACGAAAATCAGTTTCTGCAAAGTGCTAAATTAATCTCAGAACAGTTTGGCAAATACGAACTTCTTAAAATAACTTGAAAGATTATTATTTAAAATGACATTTTGTTAAAGTGCAGAAATATAAATTTGTTCACAATGTATACAATGTTGTTTACAATGGATTTATTTACAATTTGTTTATGACAGTCCTTACCTAATATCTTGACACCATTTTTATGAGCAGCAGAAATCCAACCACAGGGAGGAATAGTCACTAAATGATGACTGAAGTAAACAAAAATATCAATACCGGTCCAATGCAAAAAATAATAATTTTCTTCTGTATTAGAACCATTTATGTGCCTACAAAGAGAGGAAATATAAAAACGCTTTTGATACCTTTCACTGATAACTATTGTATTTTTTTTTTCAATTTTTCAGCTAATCCAAATGAATTAGAATAAATACAAGATTTGCCTAAAAAGTTTAAGGATTCTCTGGAAGTATAAACAAAACTAAGAAACAAAATAAAATAGTAATTTGTGTTTGAGGGTTGTAAAAAATTGCTAATTATTGATACCATTCTGGGGTAAATTTTTACACACTAGCTGTTGGAGTGCCAGCAGTAAGCTAAATAGATTAGCGAATAAATCTATATATTCAATGAACTATTTGGATATGCTTAATATTTTGATACATGCTTCAATGTAAGTCAATAACATTCTTTTTCATTTCACTATCAAATGTTTCCAAGAATTGATCCAAGTTTAATTTTTTGGGGCCCATTTTTGCAAAAATATATGCATATATATATATTGGAAAAGTTTGAAAAAAATATTGTAATTACTAATGAAAATCATTCAGCTTTATCAATCATTATTTTTTATGTTTAATATCAAAAAAATTTCAAAATAAATATATGCAGTAATTTGATAAAATACTAAAAAAACATTCTTTTTTAAATTTTGCTTCATCATATTGCTTAAAGATTTAGATATTTTTAAACGGAAGATTTAGATTAGATATTAATTTTCTACAGGAAAAAGGAATGTACATCAAAAAATTTTAAAACAAAAGACAAGTATTGGTTTACTGCTAAAAATATGTAAAAAAAAAATGGTACAATCTATTTTTGAAGTGGGGTGCGCAGTGGGTCTACCTTCTCGTGGTGCACCCTGGTAACACTTTGTGGTTAAAAGATCTACAACTTGACATTTATGTCTCCCGCTTCCTTACTTACGCACTGTCCTGCTTTGAGCAAGTCTTCTCTAGCCGAGCAATATTGAGAAGCCTGAGACCTTTTGAAGTAATGGACTCAAGTTACTGCATTATGTTTACCCTCTTTTATAGTATTTCACTTTTCTTATTGTGCTGTAACTACTGTCCAATAAATTTGTCATTGGAAATAAAATTTTAAAAAATTTTGAAGTTGGCATCAATTATGCACAAATGCATATTTACTTGTAAATAAAAATAATTGGCTATAGCAAAGAATGCTTCAAAGTCAGCAAAATTATAGTTTTAAACATTAACAAGTTATTTAATACTTAACCACACAATGATACAATGATTTAAAAATTAAAATTTGAACCACATTTCATTTTAATCAGAAGATAAATAGTAGGCATTGACTTACGTTTACTTGACTTTGGCTACAGATTTTGTTTTTTCAGTTTAAATTACACATAACTTAAACACATTTTTGCAAGAGATTTTTAATAATAAGGTAGATAATCCCTATCAATCTCCAAAATAGTTTAATTTATTATTTTATTTATACATATTTTTATAACATTAAACTCAAGTAAAAATATTAAGAAATAAGAGTTCACCTATCTTCCAAATATCCTCCCTTCATGTCATGACACACTAAAGTTTTTGGGTGATTTTTTATTGGTTCTCTTTCTAAAAGTGGAAAAGTCCTATGATTTTTAACTAATGGTTTCCAATTTTTCAAATTCTCCAAAGAGTATATGGGCAAACATTCATCCTACATAGTAAAAAATAACATACTCAGAATTAGAAAAAATCATTACAAAATACGACAGAACAACAAAAATCATTCTAGAATAAACACAGATCAACATTATAGAATACATATCATTATAGAATAAGTCAGGTCAGAACAACAAAACTCCATATCTATAATGATTTTTTGATGTCAGAACAACAAAACTCATAATAAAATAAGACTGAACAACAAATCTTTTCAAAAGTGTGTTCATTCAGATTTGCCATTTGGAAAATGCTAAGAGTTTCAGAGTTTAGGCAGAGATGCAAAGCATAGAGTTGCTGGATTTTAGCCAAATCAAAAAAAGCAGTCAAGTTTGTTCCTTTTTTTTTTTTTTTTTTNTTTTTTTTTTTTTTTTTTTTTTTTTTTTTTTTTTTTTTTTTTTTTTTGGCGGGGGGGAGGAAAGGTTATACCACTTTTAAAAAAAAGCCACTTTTAAAAACACCAAAATTAAAAGAATTAATTTTATTAAAATTAATTTAATTAAAATAAATTAAATAATAAGAATTAATTTAATTAAAAGAACTAATAAATTTAGTTCTTTTAATTTTAGCTGGTGTTAATATTTTACAAAAACTGTAATAATGTAAAAGGGATTTAAAGCTGTTAATTAAGTATTACAGTAATGTGATTGTATGGTAGAAAGAAATTGGAATAGCAACTTTGTGCATAAAAATAGAGTAAGGAAATGGAATTAACCTTGGAAGTATTAAGAGCAAGAATTTTAAACTAATTGGAACTATAATTAGAAATCCCCTTTTAACATGAGAACACTGTTGAAATATGTTTGAAGCAATTTTGGACAAAAATGACTGGAAAAGAAGCAAATATAGAGCAGCAATTACATTATTAAAATTAATAACATTTTATAGAATAAATATCCATTAGAGAAAGTAAAATTAAAACCATAACATATTTTACTACATTTCTCAGAAGTCATCAATAAAATAAATTTAACTACATACATTTTAATTTTGAGCAATAAATATTGAAAATACTAATACAGGCTTTTTAATAAAAACTAGCTGGCCTTTTCAGAAAAGATTGGCTTTTTTGAAACCCTTTGAAAGCATGGGTGCCAGTAGGGGCAATTGCCTCTACACAGCTTTTAGTGTTAGGACATATATGATGGTAGATTGTTTAAAACAGCTTTTTAGATAAAAAATTTAAAAAAATTTAAAAAAGAGAGAAAAATTTTAATATTTTTCCTAAGATTACAGAAACCATTACAGAAAATTTAATGGGGATAATTTATGCCCTATTACCTCTTCTGACTTGCCTTTACTCTCATTCTCCCTTACACACTTTTTTTTTCCTTAAAAAAAACCAAGTAAATATTTTAAGTTCCAATCTCCATAAGAAAATGCTCAATTTAGATTATTATTATAGTCTGAAGATTATTAAACAGTTTTTCCATATTGCTCTTCTTTTACCTTTAATGTTTTTTCATAGTTTTACAAAGTAAAGAAGCATAGGAAATAATTTCTTTAATTCATAAAATGTTGTTTAATAAGGTCAGTTTTGAGAGTAGTTTGTTTATAATACTTTTGTATTACTCCCAGCTACCTTGGCTAAAGGATACTTTCAAACATAAAGATTAAAAAATGCTATAAGATTTCTATAACAAACCTGAGTGCAGAGATAGATCAGCACATTAATAGACACGACACATTTATATTGGCCTTTCAGGTAAAATTAAACTAATTAAAAAAGAATCCAGTAAAACTAAAATGAATAAAGTATTATAAAATTAAGTAGAGAATAATTATTTTTTTATTAATTTTATTTCTTCATTTTTTTATTCTCTTTATTTTTATTTTAATTCTTTATTTTGTTTATTTTCTTCGTTTTATTTTCTTTCCTTATCTATTTTTGTTATGGGTTTGAGAAGAGTCTTTAAAAGGATCTAATTTCTTTCCGGATTAACACCTGAAATATTGCTCTTTTCTAATTTGGAAAGTTCTTATGTTTTGCTTATCAATAAATGTAATAGCTGTAAATATGTAGATAAATAGATTATTAATGTTTTTGAATATTAATAAATGAATAAAGTAGAGATTCTATCGCCTGAGCAATGTTACCCACCATTCGTATCTTTGACGAAATCATATTTAAAAGAGGAAAAATCCTACATTTTAATTTGAAAAATTCTTTATGAAAAAAAACATTTTTCAGAGAATTCATTAGTGTTTCATTTTCATCACTCTCTGATGATGATTCCACTGAATTAACAAGTATGAACATATTTGAGAAACTCTGAAGAAATATTTTCTTTTTAAACAATGAAGAAAATAATCCAACATTTCAGCTTGATAAATTCTTTTGGAAAAAAAGTCTATCAGAAAATTAACAAGATAGCAACAATCAACAATAGATTGTCATCCTACTTCAATAATTACATTGATAAATTAAGAATGGACATTTTTAAAGAATAATTTGAAAAACTCTGCTACAGAGTTTTCAATTTATTCTCTTCATTTTCCAATCAGTTGAAATTCTTGAGAAAAAAAAAAAATTAATATAAGATTTGAATATTAAGTTTTCTATTTTCATAATGGAAAAAAATCAGATTTTGCTAAACCACAAAATAGAAATTTATGAAATTCGAAGACAGGTAAACTAAATTTAGAAAATTTACACCAATTATTTATGTGAATAATTAGTTTCAGAGTAAACCGAATACTCGACTTCACAGTTGAACAGCGCATTTATTATAAAATATTATCTTACAAGTCCACATTTGAATGATATTATCCCATCTACTACGTTATTATCTACTTTCTGACGTTTAGCTATACTCATTTTTAAACGATAAATACAAAATTTATAATATTTTCACGAATGAGACGAACACTCGATACACAAATAAGGTGGGAGCAAGTTGACAAGGTTAGTACATTTGATATAATTTGTGCTAGAAAATATTTCAACTTATAGCTTACTTTTTAAATTAATTACAAAATAAAAATTTCTTTACGGGTACATTCAGACTAGTTGTGTACTCTACAACTGCGGAAGGAAAAAAGTAAAAACGAGGTCACTCTCATTGCTTTCAAGCATTTCCTCTCTTTTTTAATTTCTAAACGCTAGTGTATTATCTACCCTCCATGATTAGAACAAACACCAAGAAAAAAAAGAAGGATGCATCACATGGAAAGAGGCATGGTAACCCGCTGTTTTCCTAGTCAAGGCCATGGAATCTAGAGCATCGCTTTAGCATCCATGGTCAAGGCTTTCGGTGGAGAACTATGATCAACGGTCAAGACTAACTGAACCTGTTAGCTGAAAAAGCACTCAATTCTCAAAGATTTGACCCGGGTTCAAATTCCATCGACGATTTATTGGTTCGTAAATATATCGCTCACATGGACCATAGTAATAACGAGAAGTATTCCAAGTATTAGACGACTCATGGGATAAAGTCTTTCTTCTCTCGGGTTAACAGTGTTGTTGTTAATTTACGTCGCACTAGAGCTGCACAATGGGCTATTGGCGACGGTCTGGGAAACATCCCGGAGGATGATCTGAAGACATGCCATCACAATTTTGATCCTCTGCGGAGGGGGTGGCACCCCCGCTTCGGTAGCCCGACGACCTGCACGCGAAGTCGAGCACTTTACGGTAGCACAGTTTAACGAGGACCAATACCGCACACCCTTGGTCCCTACGCAGACTGATCCAAGTGGTCACCCAACCGCACACTGACCGTAGCCAGTGATGCTTGACTTCGGTGATCTGCTGGGAACCGTGTCTTAACGATCAGTCCACTGCGGGACCGGGTTAACAGTGAAAAGTTTTTATGGTTTTCTCAAAGTTTAACTCAAATGTAGGTGAGTTGCCGTTAACGAAGCAGAGTTTGTCCAGGAGAGATTTTGATCCAGGGATGCCTTATTTTCAAGATCATATTCAAATTTATAAGAATATCTAGATGGATCTTCTATTCAACGAGGGTTATGATATATAACAAGTTTTATTTACAAGGTAAAAGTACAAGTTGTTCTGACGAAAAGAAAAAAGTAACCAGCAAGGTTGTTCTTGATAGAAAGGTTCAATGTAATCCTTAATCTATAAAACCCAGGAAAGCGGATAATAAGTATTCAAAATTAATTTATAACTTAGTAATTATTATACTAATGTAATTTAGTAATTTAAACTTATTAGTTGAATCGAATGCTCATCAAATAAGTAAATAAATTTTATGATAAAATTAACCAATAAGGTGATCAATAAATGAATCATGATAAATTATCGATGAAATGACTTTAAATAAATTATATTACTAGCTGAACACCTGTTTTTTGTACGGGTTAAAAAATCTGTAAAAAATAATTATTATTGTAATCAATGTTTATCGTTCGACCTTTCGTGACTCCAGCTGCAATAGCATCATGATATTATAGTTAAGAGTTATAGCTAACTAATAGCTTTATTATAAAAATGGTTAAAATTTTATTTATTCTTTTCTTCTTTTAGCTTAGAGGAAACTTAAATTTTTCTTGCTTTGAAAAATACAAGTGATTAATATTTGTGATTAATATTTTAATCGACAATCGTGATTTAAGAGCAAGAATAGCTTTAAACTTTTATATAAATTTTAAGTTTATATCAGTAACAGATTTTTGGGTTCCTAATTAAAAATTGCAGGGGAATGGGGGAGGGGAAGTGAGTTTTATAAATTAACGAATTGATAAACTAAAGAACGACCTAATTAGTAAATCAGTGGATGGTCAAAACTAGAGAGCTGTCAAAACAATGAACCGAGGACCGGTTTCGGGGATTAGAATTAGATTGCAGACCAAGGCCCAAAAAAAATTTTAGAAAATTTTTTTAGGGCCTTCCAGGGCCTAAGACATTTTGACAATTTATTGCCAAAATGTTTAGGTTATTAATGTTTCAGGCCCTGATTAAACTAACATTTGAACTTTTTTTTTGTTGAAAATTTATAAAAATGATATTGCTGTTGTAGTTCATTTACGTCACACTAGAGCTGCACAATGGGCTTTTGGCGACCTTCTGGGAAACGTCCCTAAGAATGATCCGAAGACATGCCATCACAATTTTGATCCTCTGCAGAGGGGATGGCACCCCCCCCCCTTCGGTAGCCCGACGACCTGCACGCGAAGACGAGCACTTTACGGTAGAACAGTCTAACGAGGACCAATACGGCACACCCTCGATCCCTACGCAGACTATTTCAACTGCTCACCCACCGCACACTGACCGCAACCAGTGATACTTGACTTTGGTGATCTGCTGGAAACCTTGTCTTAACAATCAGTCCACTGCGGGACTTATAGAAATGCATTTTATATTTTGAGTGACCATTTTGTTAATTAAAAAAGGAATTGGAATTTGGCCGAATAAAACTTAAAACAACCCCCAACGATCCAATGTTAGATAAATTCTCACAGCTCTCTCCCTCTCCTAATCTACTAATTTTATTGATTATTGTCTTTTGATTCAAATCGCAGGAGTTGGGTCTTTCCAGCCGATTGTCTGCAACCACTTGTGAAACAATTGATTTCTTCTGTGACCTCTGTGATTGCAACAATTCAAGTTTAGCAAAAAGTTGTGAATGCCAATTTTTTTCTTCCCAATTTACATGTCATTTCTACAAAGTTTTTTATTTTTGACAGCCACTATTGTTGTGTTTGAAGTATTTTTTATTCATTATTTCTGAATTTCATTTCATCCATATTTCAGTTTCAATTTAAGTGAATATATTTGTATAAAATAAAAATAAAGTTGTCTCATATTGTAGTCAGACTGCTTTGTAGATGTTTTTATTAAACACAAAATTAATAAAAGTCATAAAAATATCCTCCTCCTATGAAATATTTTTTTATCCTTAATTTAAAGGTATTTAGATGAACTAATTATTTTTCATATTCCATTCTGCTATTACTTAGTTTTTTATTTAGTTGAATCGGTGTCTAAATTCATTAGATAATGTTTTAAAATTTGAATTTTTTATAATGTAAATTTTTTTTAAAGAGATTTGTTAAATGATGTAGAGCTTCACGATTAGCCTCATGTACGATGCACAGGTTTTATTTAATGTAAAAAAGAGTACTGACACACTGTGTGCCAGGACTTTTTGCCACAAAATATTACGGTACGAGAAACCTAATATAGTGTAGGATTCAGTGCAAAATCACTGTAATTAAATAAATAATACTGTAAAAGCTACGGTATAAAATTTAACGGCTGAAATTGATTTTGCGGACGCTGCACCCAGGGTGTCAGTACTTTTTACCGTAATTTTACCTGGAATTCCATACACTAAAGATTTGACAATTAGTGAGAACAAGCAATCATCGAAGTTGGTTAGCTGCAACGAAACGGGTATAGTTTGTCTAAGATAAGAAATTCATCCAAACATTCGTCTGAATCTGTGACGGTGACCATGGTAACGAGATATGACTATTTCAAGTAGGGGTGCAGGGTCACTGTTTTGGAGTGATGGTTTCGGGTCGGGTCGGCGAGAGAAAGGGAATCTATTCGGTCTATTGTGTTAGTCCTAGAGTGAAGCTACCCTCCCTAAAATGCGCCATTCTTGTTTCCATACAAATAGACGGCGTCACACTTTGTGGCTGGAGGAGTTCTTAGCATAGACAAAGTATACCTAGCTCCCGCATTTCGGACAATTAATGTTTACTATTAGATCTGAATAGAATCTTGAGAGAAATGTTTAAACGTGGGAAACGTAAGCAAACACGATTTTCTTAAGTACACATATAAGTAAATAAATAGTTTCAACTTTCGTAGAAAAAACTGTTTTATGCCAACTTCGTAAAAAAGCACGGAAAAAATTACAATAAAATAATTTATTGCGAAGCAAACAAAAAATAAATACGTAGCAATTATTGAGGATTGGCGAGCGATATCAAGCAGGGACTAAGTCTTATAGTTTTTATGTATGTATGCCAGTACTTCCCTTATGAAAAAATCGAGGTATAAATGAGGTATAAAAGAGGTATATTTTAAAGGTAGAAAGGAGGTTGTTATTTAAATACGTCGTTGAGGTTAAAAAGGGTGCAAATGAATACCTCAAAACTAACCTCAAATATACCTTAAATATACCTCCAGAGGTATATATGTTTCAACTTGAGATGTTTAATTTTACATCTGGGGAGAGGTAGATATTTACTACTTTAAAGTGTTTCATTTTCAATCTTAGATTATTACTTATCAGCCTGAAGTATATTTTTTTACACTTGTGGAAGTATTTATTCAGCAACCTAAGGTGTGTCATTTTACACTTCAGGTTATTATAAATCTAACTCAGGTGTATTTTGTTCGACTTCAGGTAATTGTTTTGCAACCTCAGGTATATAATTCTATGCTTGTAGAGGTATATATTTATCAACCTGTGGTGTGTCGTTTTACACTTCTGGTTGTTATAAATCAGCCTCAAATGTATTTTGAATCAGGAAATTATTTTTCAACCTCAGGTATATAATTTCATGCTTGTAGAGGTATATATTTTTCAACCTAAGGTCGGCCATTTTACACTTCTGGTTGTTATAAATC
>NC_092212.1:59898406-59922814 GCF_043381705.1 Parasteatoda tepidariorum | reverse complement strand
CGTCCTCCACGAATGCAAAAATTTCTTCCGCTACTTGATCCTGGAGTTCTCTTGTCTGCTGGATTAGGTTCAAAATTACAGGGCTACGGAATTAAACATTAGTAGTAGTAAGTTCGAATTTTTGGAATTTTTTCTAGTTGTGCATAAACTTTTTATTGTTTGAGTTGCATTGTTTGAGTAGAATATTTAATTGAGAACACTGTAGAATCTTATGATGGATGTGCATATATTATTTATTTATTCAGATATCACTTTTATATTTTTTCTTTGTTAATATTTGAATCATGATAAATTTTTTATCAGAACAAATATGTCTATGTCATATTAATTATTTTTCGTATATTAAAAATTATTGCTTATTTTCAAAATTATCTTAGCCCCCCTGTCGGGGCATTGCTGACCCCCTGTCGGGCTAAATCTAGCGCCACTCTTGAAATCCCGGAAACAAATGAGTAACGTTTTGTTCTTGGCATTCGTATTTATACTAATGTAGATTGCAAGCACAGCGCAAGTCGCATTTCATCCCTTTGCAGGTCTAAACAAGCATCCCGAATGAGTGGGCGCACGGGCGACACTTTGCAAGTCTCGACATGTGGTGTACACTTGTACTATTACCTATTGTTCTATTCAATTCTGTGTTTGAACTGAGTCTGGAATATTTTTGAGTACCTACCTAGTAAAATTTTTGTTCTTTGTTATGAAAACCAGAAAATTTTTCGTGGACCCCTACCTACAACTTGTGAACCCCTGTTTTCGTTTCACGTCTACGTGGACCCCCGTGTGGTCTCCTATGGACCGCTGGGGTCCACCTGCACCACTTTGGGAACCTATGATCTAGATGGATCTTCTATTCAACGAGGGTTATGATATATAACAAGTTTTATTTATTAGGTAAAAGTGCACGTGGTTCTGACGAAAAGAAAAAAGTGAAAAATAAAAAGTGAGGTTGTTCTCGATGGAAAGGTACAGTGTGTGGTGTAATTACCACATAAATATTAAATACCAATTCACTAGTATATAATGCATGTTAACTTGTTTCAACAAGAGGTGTCTCGTGATAGATGAAGGTTAACATAGTCGACAAATACATCCCTTGAATCATGACCTGCGGATATGATATGAACCCGCCAACATAGATGGATAGTCCACATTAAACAGTTGAATGGCTTTAACTATAATGCTCAAATAATAATAATAATAATCCGGTGATGTAATAAAAGTCTCCCGATTTATAAACAACAAAACAAAAATGATGAAAAAATAAAATGAGAAAAAAAATATATTAAAAAAATCAGCATAAGTCAGCTAATGGTAAATGTTCATCGAATTCTATCACAGATAAAATTCTGGAAGTGCAGTTATGTGGTGTAACTATAACTATAAATATTTATTACCAATTCACTATTGTATAAGACAAGTTAACTTGATTCTAATAAGAAGAACATTTTGATAGAGGAAGGTTGGCATCGTCGATAGTTAAATACTTTCATGTGTAATATCGCTTTAGAATAATGCATTCGCTTATAATTCCGTAAAATATTCGATAATAAGTATTCAAAATTAATTTATAACTTAGTAATTATTATGCTAATATAATTTAGTAGTTTAAACTTATTATTAGTTGAATCGAATACAAATAAGTAAATAAATTTTATGATAAAATTTACCGGTAAAGTGATCAATAAAGGAATCATGATAAATGACCGGTGAAATGACTTTAAAAAAAATCATACTACTAGCTGAATACCCGTTCTTTGTACGGGGTAAAAAATCCGTACAAAATAATTATTGTTGTAATCAATATTTATCTTTCGACCTATCATGACGCCAGTTGCAATCGACCTATCATGAAGCCAGTTGCAATAGCGTCATGAAATTATAGCTAAGAGTTATAGCTAACTAATAGCTTTATTATAAAAATGGTTAAAATGTTATTTATTCTTTTCTTCTTTTAGCCAAGAGGAACTTTTTCTTGCTTTGAAAATCATAAATGATAAATATTTGTGATTAGTATTTTAATCGACAATCGTGATTTAAGAGCAAGAATAGATTCAAACTTTTATATAAATTTTAAGTTTTTATCAGTAACAGATTTTTGGGTATCTAATTAAAAAATTGCAGGGGGATATAGGAGGGGACGTGAGTTTTGCAAATTAACGAATTGATAAACTAACGAACGACCTAATAAGTAAGTGAGTGAATGGTCAAAACTAGAGAGCTGCATACCCTCCAACTTATGAGAATTTTGAAAATAATTCTTTCTAGTGGTAGCGAACCAAAGTAGAAATTTTTAAAGCAAATGGATCTCTCACAAAACTTTTATCAGAACTCAAGAATCTAGCCATATGGCCTGCACTTTTATAAGTAATTGTGGACAAGTTACGCTAAAATTAATTTTTTTTAAATATTAAGACATTAATTTTGCTACCGTCTGAAAAGAAGATTTCTGAAACTACGGAAATTCCGTAGCAGTTGGAGGGTATGGAGCTGTCAAAACAATGAACCGAGGACCATATCCTGGAATTAGAATTAGATTGCAGCCAAAGGCCCAAAAAAATTTCAGGGCCTTCCAGGACCTAAAACATTTTGACAATTTATTGCCAAAATGTTTAGGTTATTAATGTTTCAGGTTTCAGACCCTGATTAAACTAATTTTTGTATTTTTTTTTCTTTGAAAATTTATGAAAATACATTTTACATTTTGAGTGCACATCTTGTTAATTAAAAAAGGAATTGAAATTTGGCCGAATAAAACTTAAAGCACCCCTCAACGATCTAATGTTAGATAAATTCTCACAGCTCTCTTTCTCTCCTAATCTACTAATTTTATTGATTATATGATTATTGTCTTTTGATTCAAATCGCAGGAGTTGGGTCTTTCCAGCCGACTGTCTGCAACCACTTATGAAACAATTGATTTCTTCTGTGACCTTTGTGATTGCAACAATACAAATTTTGTAAAAAGTTGTGAATACCATTTTTTTCTTTCCAATTTACGTGTCATTCCTACAAAAGTCTTTTATTTCTGACAGCCACTATTGTTGTGTTTGAAAATTTTTTTATTTATTTTTTCTGAATGTCATTTCATCCATACCTCAATTTCAATTTAAGTGAATATATTTGCATAAAATAAAAATAAAGTTGTCGCATATTGTAGTCAGACTGCTTTGTAGACGTTTTTATTAAACACAAAATTAATAAAAGTCATAAAAGTATCCTCTTCCTATGAAATATTTTTTATCCTTAATTTAAAGGTATTTAGCTGCACTAATTATTTTTCATACTGTTATTACTTAGTTTTTGATTTAGTTGAATCGGTATCTAAATTCATTAATGTTTTAAAAATTGAATTTTTTTTAAATGTAAATTGCATTAATATGCTATTATGAAATACCGTTAAAGAGATTCGTTAAATGATATAGAGCTTCACGATTAGCCTCATGCACGATGCACAGGTTTTATTTAATGTAAAAATAGTACTGGCACACTGTGTGCCAGGTTTTTTGCCGCAAAATTTTACGGTACGAGATCGAAACCTAATATAGTGTAGGATTCAGTGCAAAATCACTGTAATTAAATAAATAATAGTGTAAAAATTACGGTATAAAATTTAACAGCTGAAATTGATTTTGCGGATGCTGCACCCAGGGTGTCAGTACTTTTTACCGTAATTTTACCTGGAATTCCATACACTGAAGATTTGACAATTATTAAGAAGAAGCAATCATTGAAGTTGGTTAGCTGCAACGAAACGGGTATAGTTTGTCTAAAATAAGAACTCCTCCAAACATTCGTACCTGTGACGGTGACCATGGTAACGAGGGATGACTATTTCAAGTAGAGGTGTGGGGTCACTGTTTTGGAGTGGTGGTTTCGGCTCGGTTCGGAAGGAGAAAGGGAATCTCTTCGCTCTATTGTGTTAGTCCTAGAGTGAAGCTACCCTCTCTAAAATGCGCCATTCTTGTTTCCATAGAACCAGACGACCTCACACTTTGTGGCGGGAGGAGTTCTTATCTTAGACAAACTATATCTAACCCCCACATTTCGGACAATTAATGTTTACTCTTAGATCTGAATAGAATCTTGAGAGAAATGTTTAAACGGGGGAAGCGCAAGCAAACACGAATTCTTAGTACATATATAAGTGAATAAATAGTTTCAACTTTCGTAGAAAAAACTGTTTTATGACAGCACTGTAAAAACTCCCGGATAAAATTATAATGAAATAATTTATTGCGAAGCAAACGAAAAATAAACACGTAGCAATTATTGAGGATTGGCGAGCGATATCAAGCAGGGACTAAGTCTTCTAGTTTTTATGTATGTATGCCAGTGCTTTTTGACCCAAAATTTTAGGAGACGAAAAACCTAATATAGTGCAATTTTTATATGGTAAGATTTAGTGTAAAATCGCCTTAATTAAATAAGCGATACTGTAAAAACTACGGTATAAAATTTTACGGCTAAGATGGATTTTACGGATGCTGCCCTCAGGGTGCCAATACGTTTTAAGGTGATTTTATCCGGAATCATTACAGTGAAGAATTAGCAATTATTGCGAAGAAGCAATCATCCGAGTTGGTGATCGGTAGCGAGCAGGGTGCCTAGCCCCTATTCTAAATTATTATAAATTTTTTTGGACATATAGAAGTGAATAAATAATTTCAACTTTCGTAGAAAAAACTGTTTTATGTCGACATTAAGAAATTCCTGATATAATTCATGCAAAATAATTTATTATGAAGCAAACAAAAAAATAAAAATAAATACGTAGCTGTTACTGGGGTTGGTGAGTGATATCGTGCAGGGGACGAAGCCTTTTAGTTTTCACATATTTTTTCCAGCAATTATTGTTATATAAATTTTACTAATTGCAGCTTTTTGTTGTTGTTCATTTTGTTTTTTTATCTGATAAAAAGTGTTTTCTTTTCCTTTGAGTATCTTCAAAATATTAACAGCTGAAAATAAATAATTAAAAAGAATTTTGCACGCAATTTTGAGTCCGTCTTTTGGATTTTCGTAATGACTAATCCAAAAATTCAATTCTGTCAAACCCTTAACATGAAAAAAGAATATGTTAAAAACTAAGCTGTTGACGGAATTTTAAAAAAATACTATAATAAGCAAAAAATGAAGTTGAAAATTCAATTAAAAAATTAATGCAGTGGGACGTATAAAAATTAAGAAGGACAGGAGTATAAATTAGCGTTTTACTGATTAAAAAGTACTTAATATTTGCAATTTCTGACACTTTTTTTTTTGTCATTCTAAATACTCAACAGTTAGCGCATTTTCATGTTTAATGTAATTAAAACAGAAATGTAATTTATTAAAGAAAGATATGTTTACATTATAAAAAAAAAAAAAAAAAAACANTGATATCGTGCAGGGGACGAAGCCTTTTAGTTTTCACATATTTTTTCCAACAATTATTGTTATCTAAATTTTACAAATTGCAGCTTTTTTTTTTATTCATTTTATTTTTTCAACTGATAAAAGGTGTTTTCTTTTCCTTTGAGTATCTTCAAAATATTAACAGCTAAAAATGCATAATTAAATGAAATCTTGCATACAATTTTGAGTCTGTCTTTTAGATTATCGTAATGACTAATCCAAAAATTCAATTCCGTCAAACCTGTGGGGGTAAAGACCATTAGACAATGCCAACCTTCACCTGTCAAAAGATACCTCAAGATACAATCAAGTTAGCATATCTTATATACTAGTGAATTGATGTTAAATAATCGCAGTCACCACAATACTCCGCTATCAAAATTTTATCAGGGATAGAATTCGATGAACAGATACCACTAGTTGCTGTATTTGTGAAAGACCGGGAGAGCTGCATTAAGGTCACCGGATTCTTGAGCTTTGACCATAAGAACTGTATTAATATTATGGTCGTGCGTGTGATATCTCCTGTGTTGCTATTAGTAGTCGAGTGCGTGCAGGAACCTCATATATGTAAATGAGACTGAGAAGCAACTGTGCGAGTAGAACGATGTTGCAGTCACAAATAGCAAGTCAACTGTTCAATGTAGACCATATATCGAAGTAGTCATGATCATATCACGTCCGGGTCACCAATGTGGGGTAAAGACCATTAGACAATGCCAACCTTCATCTATCAAAAGGTATCTCAAGATAGAATCAAGTTAGCATGTATTATATACTAGTGAATTGATGTTTAACAATCGCAGTGGTAGTTTCGCCACAAACCCTTAACATGAAAAAAAGAATATGTTAAAAACTAAGTTGTTGATTGAATTAAAAACAAAATACTGTAATAAGCAAAAAATGAAATTGAAAATTCAATTAAAAAATTAATGCAGACGGACGTATAAAAATTAAGAAGGACAGGAGTATAAATTAGCGTACGTAATAGCGTATGTATGTAGAAATGTAATTTATTAAAGAGAGATGTGTTTTCATTGTAAAAAAACCAAAAGATTCTAAGGATCAGTCTTTTGTTCTATATTTCTGTAAAACATGCTGAGCTGGAATTTGAATATTTTTAGAAAGTTGCATTCTTTTTGAATTTACCACCAAATTCAGCAAATTTGTCATAGATACGGGTTACCTATCAATTCAAGGACCCTTAGCAACTTTATATTGAACCAGTACTGGAGGGACTAGCATGATGGTAAATCAGTGAACCAGCGTATTGGTAAGTAAACAAATTAGTTAAAAAAATAAAAAAATTCGGTGTTAATTATTTATTGCACCACAGCGTAAGCGTATCAGTTTGCAAATAAGTTTAGAAACTTATCAATAATATGTGTATGGCAGTCGGCGAACATGCTTTCCGTTATCATAAGTTTTTGAATTAAAAGTTATTTTGAGAAAATGAAATATTTCCTAGAAAGAGTGGCATTTATTTTCCCTTACTATGACGACCGTTCATTTTTGTTGTTCAGTAAATTTATGATACGTCCTCATGGTTACTTTTATATGACACTCTTTAAATACGTTCTTAATGTTTATCCCAGTAATTATTATTAGAATTTAAGGTTTATATAGATTTAATAAAAATATAACAAGAAAATTTCAAGAGAAAAACGCATATTCAAAAAAGATCCAATATCCGAAACAATATATTCGAATTCCCGGACATAGTTATAGCACATATTCGATAAAGTTATAAAATATGACATTTCGTTCCATTTCATCTCAAAAGAACAGGCTAAAATGAAAATAAATAAAGCATATAACTCCACTTAGTATGATATTTTTTGGATTTCCTATACCATTAATTTTTACGAGAATGGATGACTTTTGCATCGATTTCAGATTAAACCCATTTTTTATTTTGCCAGAGCACTTTAGGAGGCGACTGGAAACTGGCGATTCGCTCTGACTCATCTCTTGTACGTTGACCCCTACTTAGAATAATAGTTAAACCAGAAAGAACAACAAAAAACAAATACCTGTGACGACAAATGTATGCTATTTTTTTTATGATCGTCTGCAAAGATATCTTCGTTTCAGTTCTCTGCAGATGATAAAGAGTTTTGAGGTCACGAGACACTGATCACAAAGGTAGAAGAATTCTGAACATTTGCATGGAACAAATTAGCCAAACAATTGATTCTCTGAAAATGGCGACATTATTCAGCAATATGCGGAGTTTTTACTTCAGTTTTTAAAGGAAATAGACAAACTTAGACGAAAAATTTTAATGAAAATTGAGGCAGTCTTTAAATAAAAATTATATTTTCATATCTTTTAATCACTTTTTGTAAAAAAATATTTATATAAACCATGGAAATAACTAATTTCAAAAGCATTCAACAGTTATTCTCTTTGAATGTAAAGCATTTTTAACTATCCAAGGGGAAAAATAGTTCAGGGGAAATGTATCAAATATTATAAAAAAGAACAAAATTTTCGTATTTTTAAGCAAGTTAAAATCCCAATTGCTAAAATATAGACCACGGAGGAAAGAAAAAAAAAAGAGAATAATTCTTGTACTGTTAATGTACAATTTTTTGTAATTGCATTAGATTTCCTGTAATTTGGAAAAGAAAAAAAAAAAAAAACGACAACAAAGTTTTAAATGAAAGTGATGTATGTTTCATTAAGGAATCATAAATATATATATTTTTTCTTGATGAAATATTCTAGCTGCCAACACTTTTTATGGATAATTTTTTGTAGAGATAGCTAAATAACAATAGAATTTACAATTATAAAAATTACAAATAGGATTTTATTAACGCTATAAGTAGTTTCTCTGTTACATATATTACCGAGACTATTATATATACACATTACTGTTATCAAGTGAATCATCTACGTCAAAATCCTTGTCAAAAATGAAGTCTCAAACTGCTCACTTAACAGAGGTCGTGAATTGAAATTTAAATGAGGCAAAAAGCAAAACGCTGTCACGTTTGCATACCTGCCGACTTTTAATCCTTTCGAGGAGGATTACCCCCAGTGGTAGTAAAATGGAATTTAAATTGCAATTTCAGTCAGAAACATCTCTGTATTTTGTAATAGCTCAGGCGACGTTTTACAGAACTTATATATGTTTAATTTTTTTAAAAATAGTGGTGGTCAAAAAAATTATGATTTAAGTTTATAAATGCAGGGACTACATTTTACTACATCATAGAAAGACTACATTTTACTACCACTTTAAATATAAAAATAAAATTTTACGCAAAATGCGTAAAAGTTGGCAGGTATGCGTTTGGATGACTCCATTTAATCACCTGAAGAATCAGACAGGACTTGAATGGTGAATATTAGAATCACCTTCAAGTTTTATCCTGCAAGTCTCATCATCCTCAACCATAATCCGTCACATTTTGATACTGTTTTATTTTTTCGAATAAATATTAATCGCCATCCTTAATGTGCATACGTTATAGACTTCATTTTCGACAAGGATTCTAAATATACACATTACAATATACAATAATTTCGATCATAAAATAATTTCGGATCCCTGTATATTTATGTTATATTGGGCAAAATTAAAAAAACTTTGTCACTCGCCATTTTCCAGTTGTAAAATTTTTAACAGTGACCACTCTTTTAAATTTTAAACTATTAAAAAAAATTTTTTATAATGTTTTTTTAGGCATTTCTTTTGAAGCGATTCTCAAAATATGTCGAACATTACAAGGTTCATCTCCGAAACATTTTAAGAATTAAACGGGAAATAAATTTTCAGATTAATATAAAATATTCATGATATTTCCATATTTATTTAAAAAAGATGATAATAAAATGAACATTGGTGTGCATCTTCGACGAAAAAAGGGCGATCGAGTGACGACTGGCTGCAAGACTTGAATATCGCATGGGTAAAAGGGGCACTTGCCCAGTCCTCCCCCAAATTCTAGGGGGATCCACTGATTAATATTTAAAGATTTTAATTCTACACTTTATATGAGGTTATGCCTCATTCATTCATTAAAATTTTTCAGTAATCTAATTTTTACCCCAAAAAACCTATCAAATCAATAACGCTTTGCATATGAGTCAAAGCTTACTTTTGCTACAATGAAAAAGCAGCTAAACATATTTCTATCTAATAAAGAATCTAAAAATAGTTTTGGTTAGTTCTACACGCATCATGTAGATTGGCAAAGCATCAAGATGCACGATGCATATGCAAACCGCGTTGTGCACACTTGGTGTATAAACTTGTGAAATTTTTATTAAAATAAAAGTAACACAAAGATTAATTGTCAGTGAAATTGTCGAGGATCAGTATCTGGGGACTGACTAGCAGACAATCTTCAATCATTGTTAAATCATTTGTTATATTTATAACCCATGTGGTCGGTGATATGACCGTTAATTTTACCCTATATTATGGGGTACAAATTTTTAATTAAAAGTGGGGTATCCCTTCTTAACCCTTTTGAAGGCCGTGGTAAGTATACTTACCACCACGTTTTACCACTTTTAATTTAGGTTTCCATTTTTCAATAACTTCAGCTTTCTTGAAGTGAGTTTGAATAAAATTGGTAATCATTTGTCACTTTTAAAAGACGTATAAAAGTTATAAAATACATAGTTCCTTTTGAAGTTTGTGGCATTTAAGGAATTTATTTTATAAATAAAGAAAAATAAAAGTCAGTAAGTTCCTAATAGGTCATGTTAAATATATTTACCACCAAAAAAATTGGCATTTTTATAAACTAAATGAGTTTTTTTTTATATCAATTACTGTTCTTAAAACAATTTCAATTCCAAAAATACTTTAATCTTTAATTTACATTTACTCGAAATAAAGGGCCCGTTAAAGGGTTAAGATGAACTTGAAAGAAGTGAAAGTTCTACTGTCGTATTTTTATTTTTCTAATGAACACAAGAACATCAAATATTAACTATACCCATTATGATATTTTAGTGAATTTGCTATAAACTTGATTTGAATAAATCACTACTATTCCTAAATTAATGGCTGAAATTGACTCCAAATTTTTTGCATTTATAAAAACTAATCTATGCATAACAAAATAATTTACATAGAAATTATTTAAAAATAATATTACTATACAAAGCAAATATTTAAATATATTTAGCTAAGTGTTACAGTTACATAAAACTTATAAAGTTTTCCTTTTATAAATTCGTAACAATCAACCAATCAGCAAAAAATTTATTCTCAGTCCACCAGTTTGAAAACAAACGTGCAGAAAAAGAAGTTTTTCATCGGTTTAATCTTGACATCTGCATTGAAATTAAAGTGCCAATGATTTTTTTTAATTAATTAAAGATATAAATTCCATGATAGAATATAATAACATTAGTAATTTTCTCTAAACCACTTGTAATGTTAATAAGTTTCACCCGGTAAATACCAATATTTCTATAAATGTATTTCAATTAAAATAACTATTGTGGTGATTGGAAATGTCTTACAATAAATTTATCAAATCAAGAAATGCCCCATAATACGACGCATTCGGTTACCCAACAACCCTTTCGACGTGGGTTAAAAACACTCCAACACATGCTTTATGATTTTTACTGCTGGTGTTACCAAATTACTGCTGTGAGATCGAATCCGAAATATGGTTGATAATTAAGGATATTTTAACAAAAAATAAAAAGGAATCAAGGATTTTTTTTAAATATAATATTATATCGTTATTCATGATATATAAATATAACACAAGTGCATTAAATATAATTATTATAGCTACTATCATTTTGAGTAATTTTAATCGTAGTTCAAAGTTTGTGCACTGAAGCCCAGACGTGAAAAGATGCCCCGATTATCGGATGATTTCGATCTTTCGACTTCATCGGATAATATGGATTAACCGATTAACCGACACCCTTGGTCCCGAGGGTATCGGTTAATCGGAGTTCTACTGTATCCTAAAGTTTAAAATCGTGTTTACAGAAAGCAAGCTAATTTATAGATTTTCAAATCGTTTTTGCATGTTTTCCCTTTCGCCTTTTGCATGGCATTTTTCACTGAAAAGATCTGAAAATGGTAATTATAAAAAGAAAAAATATTTTTTCTTCTTCAGTACTATACAATACAGCATAGTAATATTCTAACATTTTAAATAACAACAAATAATGTCAATTATCACCATAACCTTTGTTTTTAAAGGATTATTAGTACTGTTGATAAACCAAACTGGGCAGGAACAGGCGTTGTGTTCAGTGGCGAGCACAGACTTAGGTGCCCCTTGCAAGATTTCTAAAAGCGCCTTAATTAAAACTTAGTACAAAAAATTTAACAACGCTATAAAGAGATATTCGGGTATTTGTAGTTTAAGGTAATAAAAATCGTAACTGGGATGACAAAGCGGAATTTAGAAAAGGCACTGAAGAAATTAAATTTATTTCAATAATAAGGGAAAATACCTCACTATAATACAATAATTATATTCAAGGTTTAGTTAAAGGTTACTTTTATTTGTAAAGTGAATTAAAAAAAATCTTAGAAATGAAAAAATATTTTTATTGGTTCTTAGTGTTTACGCCACTGGTTGTGTTGGCAATTAAACAGACCTTACTAGAACCATTGAGTTTTATTTAAAAGGGTTTTTTCTATTCTAATTCTATTATACTATTGCAATATTTTCTTAAGTAAGAAGTCTAGTCTTTAGCTTAGGAATATGTACGAAACTAAATAAGCTATTATTTAGTCCATTGACAAGTATGAAGAACTAAAGAACAGTATATCGATTTAAAAGAAAGAACAGGATTTATTGATTGCTTTGTTTGTAAATTCTAGCAAAAGAAAAAAAAAATGTATTTAAAAAGAATTGTACTTTAAAAGGAATAAAGGTTTTTTAATTTTCATTTAGAGAAAGCAAAATGATATTTTATGACTGGATACAATATTTTCATACTAAAAAATAAAAAAAAGCCTCATTTAACTATTACATTTTAATTAAAAATAAAATATTTCTGAAGGAATTACTTTTATATTAAAAACAAGTTTTTCTTTCAAAATTTCTAATATAACTGATTATTTTCGAACACTTCAAAAACTTTAGACATTAGAATAGTAATTATTCCTTCATAAGAATTTATGAACTTTTTATTAAACCACAATTTTGAACAATTTTTTAAAATATAAATTAAAATTAAAGCATATTTAAGTAAGTGTCATCAACAAGTTTGCTCTTTGATATTTATAATTGTAATTATTATCGAAATTTTAAATATTCGATTTGAAAGTAAATCAAAGCATAAATTTTTATGCAATGTCAAGTATAATCTTTTAAAGAAATTTACAAACTTCCTCGAAAAAACGTTTAAAATTTAAAATAAATATAACAGATGTAAATATTGATCTAAAAGGACCATTAGTAAGACTGCAAACTCGGGTGGGTTGAAAACGAAGCATGACCTGCATACTGCTTTGACCGTATAAGGAATGGAAAAAATAGCATTAGTTGAATTTTGGGTAGAAGAACACCTACATAATACGAAACAAAAACCTTTTTTGCGACAGGTTAAAGCAAATGATACACCATTTCTGGTTTTCCTTTCGTTTTATTTTGTTCTTTTTTTTGACCTTGTCTTATTCATCTCCCATCAGCCGTGCAAAGAAACCATTTAAAAGTTTGAAAAAAAAGAAATGGAATAAATCAGCCAATCAGATTTCGTAGCGGCGAGACATGCTATTATGACGCATTGCTCGGCTTCCCACACTTCCCGTCAACCGGCGCGGAGGCTGAGTTTTGTTATGGTTACCACATTTGAGACAAACTCACTTGTTTGGCATTTACAAAGAACTCCATTGTCATAATAAAATGTTATGACCTTCGCAAAATATTTCATGGAACTGTCTGTCGCTACAGACAATGTAAATATTAAATTTCTATCAGACCACAAAAACTTCTGTCCCTTGATTTTTTTTCCTGGTGAAATGTAAACAGCGTTTGATATTAATTTTTTTACTTGCTTAAAAATAACCACAAAACTAAACTGCTTACGTAATAGGCATGTACAGCGCAAAATAAAAAACCGTCCACTCTGAAAAACTTTTTATTTAATGATTGGATCTTCACGTTCAATCTTCATAGCTCAAAGGGGTGACCTCAAATACGTTGATTAATTAATGCAGACGATATTTTAAGTTACGAAATCGTACTTTCTCAACTTACAAACTACAAAACAACTACAAAACTACAAAAACGTACGTTTCTCAACTACCAAAACGTACTTTCTCAACTTACTCTGATTAAACATACGTTTTTTTCGACGGATTCGGATTTCTGATACCCAAAATTTAGGGGGATCAAACTATTAAACCCATATTTTCTGTAATCTGCGAATTATAGGCTTAACAGTTCGATCACGAGAGCGGTCCAAAGCTTGGATCCTTTAATGTTAATTTAACTTTTTGCGCATTTTATCATATCTCGAGAACTTTTTAAACGAATTGAAAAATGCTTGCACAAAATTAAAAAATTCGTTTGTCCAAAGACAATTCCTTGCAAAATATAACTTTTTGTAAATATATATTATTTTTTATTATTTATTTCATAAAAGGCGAAAAACTTTTGAATTGTAAGGTGCACAAGTTTTCACATAATTTTTAAGAATGCAATTTTGAATGTCAAAATACAAAATTTCAGCAAAATCTGTTGAATAGTTTCTGAGAAAGCGAATTTTGAAAAAGTCATATATTAAAAATTCGATTTCTCTGGAACTATTCGACCGATTTCACCCAGATTTTACATTTTGCTTTTTAAAATAGTATTCTTTAAAATTATGTAAAAATTGTGTATTTTACAATTTAAAAGTTTTCCGATTTTTATGAGATTAAATAATAAAATATAATAATAAATTATAATAAATATTTACTGAAATTTATATTTTGCATTGCATTATCTCTAGATAAACGAATCGTATAGTTATGGGTAAAACTGTTTCAATTCGCTTAAAAAATTTTCGAGGTATGAAAAATGTGCAGAAATTAAAATTAAAAAGTCCAAGCTTTAGACTGCTCTCCTAACCAAACTATTGGCACCATATTTCTCAGATTGCGGCTATCCCCTATATTTTAAGGGTCGGGAATCCGAATCCGTCTGAAAAAAAGGTATGTTTATTCGGAGAAAGTACGTTTTTATGTCCGATTTCGTAACTTAAAATATAGTCGGCACTTATTAATTAGAGTATTTGAAGTTACCCCCTCTAACCAATAAGTTAGAATTCTAGAACGTGGAGATCCGAACATTAGAACAAAAGATATTCTGGGTGGTCCGTTTATTTTTTCTTCTTCTTATTATTATTTTAAGCACTGTACACTGTAGATAATGAATGCATTCGATTTATTAAAAATTCTGTGTAGTTTATTGTTTCTACATTTTATTTACTATCATACAGCTTTTGCAATCATTTTACTGTAAAAATACGATATATAGTATTAATTCCTTTTATAGAGGACATGAAATTTTTTTTTCGAATTTAAGAAATAGTTTGAAAAATATTTCGTTTAAACAGGTTTATAACAACTGTGTTATTTTAATTTGCATGCCCTCAGTTCAGTTAAACAGGGACAATTTGAGTAAAAAGTAGCAACCATGCATTTTTTTAATACAGGGTGTTTTGCAATAAGAGCCCATAACCCCATATATTATAGTTATATTTTTAGTGAAATTATGTAGTGATAAAGTAGACATTTTAGGTATATACAAAAAATCATGAAATATTTTTTGTGTATACATTAGGTGTGGATAATTAATGTTCAAACTTAAAACAAACAAAAACGCAATCGAAAATAATAGAATCATCACTGATTTCGAATGAAAAACATTAAAACCTGTTTTATTACTTGATAATCGCCTTTCAATTCCTGTTTGTTTACTTAGTATCCTTGTTTATCACGTTTTGATGTGTTTTCAATTTAATTTTTTAGTTTTTTCCTAGTTTAAATCTTAACATTGAACCCATGTGCTGCTGACAGTTTCACATAGACGTAAATTACCTTAAAATTGTCTATCGAAACTTCAACATTTGTTGCTATGGATATGCGATACTATTTCCTTGATTGATACCTTATTTATGACGAGTATCTATTATTTATTATGGGTATCTATCACCCTCAACATTGACAAAGTAACGTAATTTAATGGCGGAATATTCAATATTATGAAATATTGGAAAGATTTTATCTAAAAAAATTTACTCTATGTCAAAAAAAAAAAGAAAAAAAAGAAGCTAAAATGTGAAGAAAAAAAATGTCATCCAAAATACGGGCTTGTGTGATAAGTTTTACTTTCTCCAAAGAGGACATGCTTACATCAAACTAATCATTATTATTATTTCCAGATAGGTACTTTACAAGTTCCTGTAATCTTGATTGATAACAGCTCAATACATAGTTGATGGATACATTAAATTCGTGGAAATTGTGGTTCGTTCATGGAGCGTTCTCCTTAACAATTGAGAAAATGTGGCTCATCATTTTATTGCATCAAGCTTTTAATAAATATAATATATTTTACAAATTTATTGCAATAAGCTTCTAGATAGTCATTAAAATCAAGTAAATTTATGGTAAGTTTATTTCTTATTAAATATCTTAGTTAAATACAATTCAATAAATAAATACAATACAATACAATTTAAGTTACATACAATTCAATTTTGGTTGTGGGATACATTAAATTGCTGCCTTTATGGAAATCCGGGTATTCCCTCCCATCTCCCCCNCCCCCCCCCCCCCCGGAAAAAAAAGAACGTT
Source organism: Parasteatoda tepidariorum (assembly GCF_043381705.1). Lineage (NCBI taxonomy): Eukaryota > Metazoa > Arthropoda > Arachnida > Araneae > Theridiidae > Parasteatoda > Parasteatoda tepidariorum. Next base: position 59,906,631 of record NC_092212.1, on the reverse strand, counting down.
CTCTTTAAATATTTGAAAACGTGACTTACCATTATATTACCCCCAGCACTCATATATAGAAAATGTTTTTCGATTTTCTTATTTATTATATTATTTAACTTGTAGATGTTCATTAAAGTTAAGTAATTTTATGGTAAGTTTATTTCTTATAAAACATCTTAGTTAAATACAATTAAATGTTATATATTTTTTTTTTATTTAAATAAAATTTTATTTCTGTTAATTTGAGCTTCGGATATATCGAACTTTACAATTCGATTTACGGAGAATCCGCATACAACTCTTGTATTGACGCGCATACAGATAGACTTTTTGTATAAGGTAAAAGCTTATAGGCATAATAGAGTTGATCTACACTGGTTATCATAAATTAAGGAAAATTCACAAAAATCGCGATAACTCAAGAAATTACACATGGAATTTTATGAAACTTACCCACAATATACAACACATAGTAAGGTATTAAACAACATAAAAAGAAATTATCAGACATTAATAGTAGTATAGAAATTAGCACATGTANGAATTAACATATTTTCAACGAATGTCAATTGCAAAATTCTATTGTATCTGTTTCTGAATATAGATCTTTTACATTTTTTGTGCACTAAACTTAAAATAAGTATTTAAGCCTAACTGTTGTTACTGTTAGTATTGACGTATTTTAAGTAGCTGCACTTTTTCTAGATTCTTTGACAATGAAAGGACTTTGCATCCCATTAAATTATCTTTTGAATTTGTATCTCATTAAATTATCTTTTGAATTTAGTTATCTTTAGCTCATAAATATCGAACTTTTTATAGGTGTTTCTACTAATAGTTAACAAAGTACTAATCATCATCGTAAGAAAAAAGTTAACTTTAACACCCGCTTTATGATATTGCGCCTGGGAGATTTTCCGGATTTCTTTTATTGACCCCAATCATTTTGATGTTTTAAAAATTTTTATGAAAACAATAGTTTTATTTATAATCAGAGGAATAATGCTGCAGTTCATTCCCCCTCCCCTAATTTTCAGCTAGTTCGGATTTGAAGGACACACCCAGTTATGTGGGCAACACTCTATGCATCACTTCATAACCTGACTAAAGTGTTATGAAGTAAATATTTATATTTGTACCTGGCATTTACGTTCGATATTAAATTTTCATATTAAAGTAATGTCATTTAACTAAAAAATTCTTTTAAATTATAATTTATTGTTAAACCTTCTATTATATTAATATTGAAACATTTTTATTTGATGTTGTTTTTAATATTAGTTTAAATTCAAATTTTGACTTCATGATGTTTTAAAATTTGCTTTCTTTTTATTAATCTTGAATTTTTATGTGTACAAAATTGATATTAGATTTCACCTGCTGACAAAAAGGTTTTTGAACTCTTATTTTTGCATTATTTCTAATATCGTGGTAGTAACTAACTAGTTTTGCTCACAAAATCTACCTTAATTTGCATACACTATTTTTTTATATTATTATTTAAAAAAAGACTAGATTTAGATCAAATGATAATTTTTACCAAAATTTTTTTTTAAATATTTTTAGTTTTTACCTCAATTCTCTCTATTAAAAAAAAGAAAAAAAAACATTCTTTGAGTTGTTATAATTGTATTCAAAATAAATATTTTTAAGTAAATGAATAAAATTAAGATAATTTTTATCTTCTAGTTTTGGGAAGTTATATCTGATGAACATGGAATCGATCCCACTGGTTCTTATCATGGTGACTCAGATCTACAGTTAGAAAGAATAAATGTATATTATAATGAAGCATCTGGTATGTTTTATTACTTCATTTATTAAATAAAAGATTTTTTTAAAAAAAGGATCTATAATGATTAATAGTGATTTTTATGTATTTAATTTTGACACTACAGCTTTGTTTTTAAAATAATCCTTAAACACATTGGTTTTTTTATTAATATAATTTTTTTGTTACTGATTCAAATAATATTTTTTATGTCTAGTAATCTTTTGATGTATTGCTTTAGTTTTAAAATTATAATTTAACCTGATTATAATTCCGATAATTTATTTGTAGGTGGAAAATATGTACCTAGGGCTATTCTACTGGATTTGGAGCCAGGAACTATGGACTCCGTACGATCTGGTCCATTTGGCCAATTATTTAGGCCAGACAATTTCATCTTTGGTAAGTTTAAAAATTTCCGATAATTTTTTTCCTTCGAATTAAATAATTTTTTGTTACTAAAATAAATTATATAGATTAGAAGTTTGATTTACCTTCAGTATCTGTTTGTATCTGTACCTTCAAATCTGTTTGTACTTACAGACACTAATAGTGACATGAAACTTTGCTCTTAATTATTTTAAAAAATATGCAGTTAAGGTCATTAATGAGGAAAAAGAAAGTTTTAATTAACTTAAAATATATTATTTTGGTCATTTTTTTTTAGTTCAAAACTAACTTACTCTTCATTTGATAAAGATATCTAAAACTATTTTATTCATTAAATATTAATATTTTGTATCGGTTGCTTTATTTGGTAAATGTAAAATGTGTCATTTATTATTTGATATATCTGGTATCATAATTTAAAGAGGATGTCTCATAACATATTTATTTGAGGGCAATTGTATGTTCAAGGGAAGACAATGTGAACTATTTTTAACTTCAAAAATATCAGCAGGCTTAATAAATTTTTTTAATGTTTTTTATTTTAAAATTTTGTTTAGCAGTCTGCTTTTATTCTCAACATAATAGAAATTTTTTATCACTTAATCAAAAATTGAGAGTTGACTGATAAACCGGTATATACTGTATACTAAGTTTTTCTGTGTAAAACATTAAGAAAGCTTAGATAGGAAAAAGGTAATATAGACAGTCTTCATATCTTGTCAGTTAAAATTTACAACGACACATTAACCTGCTTTTATTTATTTATTTTATTATTATATTTATTTATTTATTTTATAAGATACTTAAGAGCCAATATGAATTACATTGTTATATTTAGTCTTCACACAATAATTGTATCTCAAATATTTTAAGTATGAAAATGAAAAATAAAGATTTAACCGTTTTTCATAAAGACAATTTTACAAAACTGACCCCCATATATTTTATTACATGGCAATGCTAACTAGGGTTGTGCCTTACATTCTTTTACTTAAGAAATGTAAACTTTTACTGTGTAATAAACATAAGTAAATTTGAGAGGTATAAAATTTCAGAACACTGAAACTGAATGAAATGTAAGCGAATCATAATATATGAATAAGTTATTAATGACCTTGAAATGTCTCCTATAGGTCAGAGTGGTGCTGGTAACAACTGGGCTAAAGGTCATTACACAGAAGGAGCAGAGCTTGTAGATACAGTATTAGATGTTGTACGAAAAGAAGCCGAAAGCTGTGATTGTCTTCAAGGTTTCCAATTGGCCCATTCACTTGGAGGTGGTACTGGGTCTGGAATGGGCACATTACTTATATCTAAAATCCGTGAAGAGTATCCTGATAGAATAATGAATACATTTAGTGTCATGCCCTCTCCTAAGGTGAGTTGTTAGAAATAACGAAAATTAACTTTTTAAATTAGTTATTTGTATAATTGAGTGTTTTCTAGTAAGGAAAGTTGAACAGTTTCATTGACTCGGTGGTGAAAATCTTCCTCAGATTTGAATTTTTTTTTATTTCTAGCACTTTTTCATTTTTGTTATGCTTTAAAATGATTTAAAAGGGTAATCTTATTGGTGCATTTAATTAGCAATGTAGCATACTTATCATTTTCTGCAGATCTGCAGGATTTCACTTTTCAAAAAGACTAAGATTAATCCTGTATGATGGATATTTTTTGCTTCTAAAGATTTACTTGGTCTTTTTTATATAGCTCATTTGAATTGATTTTATCATAGAATTAACATTTTATAATCATGAAATTTTTGCAATAGTTACCAGTCTTTCACATATTATTTTCTTAATGCTTTGCTGTATACAAAATTAGTGCATTGCAAATAAGCTGCTATCAAATTGTCTAATTCATTTTTCAAAAGCTATTCTTGGGCAACTATCAAGTTCTTGGTTTTTAATTTATAATTTATTTTAGCCTTTACTGAACACAACAAATAAATTTGGTTCAGCTAGATATTTTGCCTAATTTTTCCCAAAATTTTATCTTCTATAGTGAGCTTATTGGAAAAAATGTTTTTTAATTGAAATTTAGGGAATCCAAGAACATCAGTTTTACAAAATATAACAGCAGTAAAAACGACATTTACTGGATGCATTTTCTTATTAAAAACTTTAATAACCTCATTAAAAAATTCCATCATAATGTCACACTGTTTTAAAATGTCACCGTAATTCTTTCCCTAAACTTTTCAATTGACATGTGTTTTGCTGAAGCTGACAACTTAATAAATATTTTAGCATGTAATTTACTTTAATTCTAGGTGTCAGATACTGTAGTTGAACCATACAATGCAACCCTCTCCGTCCATCAGCTAGTAGAAAATACAGATGAAACATACTGTATTGACAATGAAGCCTTATACGATATCTGCTTCCGCACACTTAAACTCACAACTCCAACCTATGGAGATCTCAATCATCTTGTGTCCGTCACTATGTCTGGTGTCACCACCTGCCTCAGGTTCCCCGGTCAACTCAATGCCGATCTCAGAAAACTAGCCGTAAACATGGTCCCATTCCCTCGTCTTCATTTCTTCATGCCTGGTTTTGCACCACTTACATCCAGAGGAAGCCAGCAATACCGAGCTCTTTCAGTTCCTGAACTCACCCAACAAATGTTCGATGCCAAGAACATGATGGCCGCCTGTGATCCAAGACATGGTCGATACTTAACTGTCGCCACCATCTTCAGAGGCCGCATGAGTATGAAAGAGGTCGATGAACAAATGCTTAATGTACAGAATAAGAATAGCAGTTACTTTGTTGAATGGATTCCTAACAACGTCAAGACAGCTGTTTGCGATATTCCACCTAGAGGACTTAAAATGTCTGCTACCTTCATTGGTAACAGCACAGCTATCCAAGAGCTTTTCAAAAGAATTTCAGAACAATTTACTGGTAAGATTCATTAATGGTACTAGATGTAGTATTTTTAAGGAATATAGATGGCTTGTATTGTATTTTGCTGTCAATAGGGTATTGTAAGTTTCTAATACAAATTGATAGAATCCATGCACGGGTTTGAAGATTCTGGGCAATTGACCCGAAACTACTTCACAATGGTTATTTGCATCAATAATTTACCATAAAAGGAAAAATACTGGGGGTAAAGTAAAAACTTTCATGTGCATTTCTCCTAATTAAACCATTAAATCTTTACATATTGTATTCTATTAATTAGAGTATTAAATTTTTATTTTCCTCTTTATTTGTGATTTGCTTGGATTAAAAAATTAACTGAAGTAAAAGCAATAGTAAAAACAGTGGCAGTAGTGCTGCCATTTATTTTGGTAATCTGCAGTTAATTAAGTTTATTTGTAAAATCTTAACATCTAGAAAAAGTATTCTGTTGAAGACCAAACCTTATAATTTTATCATATCAATCGATTTTGAGCATATGATATGTTAAAAAAAGTAAAATTTTCAAATTATAGATAGCAATATTTTCTGCTAGTATTTCTTATATATTCTATATTTACTGATAAATAATTCTTTAGCTAATTCTGGGCATTCAACATTTCAAAAAATCAACATTTATTAATACTGAACCAAAGCTATGTGTAATAATATGACTTGACTAAATTAGCTCATTTTATTATTACTGGCTGCCTTTGGTGAGTAGCATGTTTGCTTTTCAAAGTCATCTTTTAACTTCTCAAGCTATCAAGTGTATATATGCGTTTACTATACTTGAATATCATATATTTGTGCTACTGCTTGAAAATCAAGCTCCATCATCAATAATTAGTATGACAATATGCAGACCTATAATTAATGTTTTTTTTTTTAAATTATGTATTTCAAAATTGTTATCCTATTTGTATAATTTAATACAAAGGGAATGCTGCACCATAACACTGTGTTAAATTTTTGCATCCATTTTAGAAGGGATCAAAAATAAATACAAATAATTCTATAAAAATACTAAATTATTCTAAAATACTTAATGTATAACTAACTATTCAACACTATTTAAATTATTACTTAAGACAACCTAACAAAATGTATAACTATAATGTTGCTAATAAATAAATATATATTTTTTGTGAGACTTACTCCTAATGAAACAAAGAAGATTAGATTCTTTCCCCCTTAGGAACTGGATAACTCATAACTGTTTTCTTTTGCAGCTATGTTCAGGCGTAAGGCTTTCTTGCATTGGTATACTGGTGAAGGTATGGACGAGATGGAGTTCACAGAAGCAGAGTCTAACATGAATGATCTCATTTCTGAATATCAACAATACCAAGAAGCCACAGCTGATGATGAAGGGGACTTCGAAGATGAAGAGCAACCTGTTGTCGAATAAAGTGGAAATTCTAAGCATTCCTTGTTTTTTTTTCTTCCAAATTTAAACTAGTAACATGCTTAAAAAATTTTTTTATCTGGTTTTCTATAAAAACTAGCCCAGAGCTATTTAATTTGTCATATACTTAACCATAGTGTATGACTGGCAGTTGTTAATGTTTTGTATTTTTTTATGATTTGAATAAAATTCAAATTCTTGTATATTGTTTTGTGAAGTCTCGTTCCTTGAAATTTGTTTTTCTTATGTTTAGGAAATTTTTCATGATGATAGACAGTTCATATGTGGCATATTCAAAATCAGCCGATTATAAAATATTTTTGTTTTATGTTTTTTTTTTAATCAACTCACTAGAGGGCATCATGGGTGCAAGTCTTCTGTCCCCAGGACGGATTTCCGTCTTTCGAAATTGTCCGCGGACGGAAGTAAGACAGAAACAAGACTGACTCGAAGATGGAAATCGGAATTTTTTCTTCTGTCCTTAAAAATATTTATTAGGTCTACGTTATTGGTCTACTTTCTTATGTCCTGTTCTTACTTTATCAAAAGACAGATGAATAAATATTTTTTTTACAGTATTTAAACTTGATGTAGGGTAAACTAACCAGTGAAGGAACACTTAAGCTTCGCTTGCCTTTTAAAAAATCATATTAATTTCAAAATTCGTAATTTCAGTTAAATGACAGTGTCAACATATTTGTTACTAATTGCAAACTATGCAAAAAAAATTGTAGAGAACTTACATAATATTGTTTTGGAGGTTCAAATAACCAGTGAAGGAACACTTAATTTTGGTTATTTTTTAATGCTCTTTATGATTATGCCTTACAAATGTATAAAAACAAGACTATTTGTGAAGTTATAACATACAAGTACTTGTAAAATGCTAACTTTTTTCTGTAATCGTGAACTAGAAATTAAAGTGATGTTAAATACAAAATAAATATAAAAAAATCTTTTTTTCTTATAATTTAACAGTCAAATCTAAATCATTGTGTCATCCGATGCTGTTTATTATTATTTTATCACCTTTTTGGTTACTCTTTTTCCTCTTATTTCTTGAAGCTTTTTGTCTTTAAGTATTTTTTCTTTTCCATGTTCTCTTGTTTTAACTTTTTTTTAGATCTTTCAGCCTCTTGAAATTTTTGCTATTTCTCTGAAGTTAGGTAATTTATTCGTTTTTCTTCTTATTTGACCTTTCTTTTTATCATCAATATTTGGCCAATGTGAATGAATGGTTCTTCCAAACTTCTGATTTTTCAGCAACATTTCTGGAATGCCTTTCTCGAAAATAGACGGGGGAAAGGTGTCTTGAAGTTTGAAGCAAATCCATCTCTTGTTGACTTATATCTAGAGGATCTTTAGAAGTACTGATTTTACTTACAGAATCATTTCTTTTTTCAACTAAGAGAGGATCAGCATGAGGACTCATTTCAAATTCGATATCTAAGATGCATTCATTATCAATACTAGCTTCAGTTCCTAAGTTTGACTTAACCAAATGGTCTTCTTTTAATACGTACTTCTTCCACATTGAAAAAAGTACAAGCTCTTGGATATTTTCGATATTAGACTCTTCAGTCTGCGTTAAAATTAAAACATATCTTGAGGGATTTTCCTCTCAAGCTTCTGAAGAAATTGAGTATCGTTTCTGTTTAACTCGGTTTTTTGTTGAGGAGCTTGCTTCTAAATTCTTAACATTGTAAAGTAGTTTTTATAAATTATATAATCACGTGGCTATCCTATAATGATAGCTTATTAGGAG